>NC_071275.1:18296514-18389014 GCF_023375685.1 Ictalurus furcatus
AATTGGCTTTAAATCCTTTTAATAAGGAATTTAAATTTGGAAGAAGGACAAAGGTGAGATTTCGTTATTGAAAACCAGGATAATCAGGGTAAAGAGAAAATTAAAAAAAATATTTATTTATTTATTTATTTATTTATTTATTTCAAAGCACCAGAAAAGCAGATTTTGAATTGATTGGCATTTTTAAAAATAGGAAAAGGCGAGACATTTTGAAACGGAGCACGCTTTCGGTTTGTTCCCTCCTTGTGAAAAGCAAGAGCGTTCGTTCGACGAGGAACAAAGCACTTTCACTTTAAAATCCTTTACGGGAAGGAAAAGAGAGGGACGACTTCAAGAGGAGAGAGAGATTTTAACTTTCACCTCTACTTTAGTGCATGGAAATTTGTATAAAAGGTTAAAGCGGCTCGGAATAACAGTAATCACCGACGCCAGCTGTTTCACTGATGGATACCAGGCTCTCGTTCTCACACGCACACATTAATGAGGAGAGAGAGAGAGAGAGAGAGAGGGAGGGACGGACGGAGAGTGAGAGGGATAGAGGGGGAGAGAGAGAGAGAGAGGGATAGAGAAAGAGGGAGATAGAGAGGGAGCGAGAGAGAGAGAGAGCGAACGCTCTGCAGGACAATAGTGTTCACAGCTGGAGCTAAGCATGGAGTGTGAAATGTTCGCCCCCTCAATCGGAATAAGACGTGCCATTCATTGGACTCCCTTTGACACGTTTTCAAAGACATTCCCTCATTCGCTCATTCTTTCCCGGCCATCTGTGGAGAGCGGCTAGCCGAGTATCAGAGCTTTAATTCTATTTTTCTCCCTCTCTTTGGCTTTTTCTCTCGTCATGGCCTTAAAAAGCATAGATGAGCGCATGACACAGTAGTACAGGAACCCAGTGAGAATATCAGGGCTGCGTTTGTTTTCCTCACTCTTTTGAAGATTGTCTGAAAAGCCTTGAGGTCCCAGCACTCTTGTTTAAAAAAAAAAAACAACAAAAAAAAAACAACTGAAGCGAGATTTGAGACACTTCTTTGGTGAAATATATATATATATATATATATATAGATATATATACACACACATATTATATATAAAACAGAAGATATGAACAATAACTAAACAAGAACTAAAGCGTAACGATTTCACAGTGTTGTTTTCCATCACCTGGATATTCCTAAGAATTAAAAGTCTGTTGCTGTGTGAAATTATTTCTGGGACAATATTTTGTCCAACAAAAGTCGTTAACGTAATGTGTATATATATATATGTACGTATATAAGTTCTATACTCTCAGTAGAAAACATCGGAATTTGGCCGTGTGAAGGCAAATGAGATCTTGCGTTGCGTTTGCTGTGCAAAATCTTTATTTTGTATACCTGTAGACACCTTATCTTTTCTCCAATCCCCCCCCATGTCTTTTGTTGCTCACTTTCTCTCTCTTTTCCTCTCTCTTTTCCTCTCTATCTTTCTTTGTATTGATGGGAAAAGAAGGAGATGACCTCAGCGTTCTGGATGTAAAGATGGCTTCTCTGTCTGGTTCCCATCGTCCGAGCGAGCCCATGGGCTTTAACTTCTTCCTGATTTTTCTGCATGTATTAGCTGTAGTAATCCTCAAGCTCTCTCTGTCTCTCTCTCTCTCTCTCTCTCGCTGTCTCTCTCTCTATAGACTCTGTGGTGGAGGAGGCAGGGGGAACGGCTCGAGTCTTGGCAAGCTGCAGTGTGTGGAGCGGTTGCAGGTGTGTGGGATTAGCCTCATCTCAGAGAGAGAGAGAGAGAGAGAGAGAGAGAGAGAGAGAGAGAGAGAGAGAAAAGCAGCTAAGCTAAGGTCAGGAGTGCAGAAACTTCACCCAGCTTCATTCCTTATGAATTCCACATAGGTCAGGATGACAAGAAGCACCTAGACATTGAGAAATGGAGAGAAAATGAGCATTAAGAATGAGAGAGGGAGGAGCTAAGATGGATAGCTTGGGGGGGGGTGTGGAAGGGATCTGAACATTTCACCCAGAGGAGAAAGAGCATGGCTGCTTGCCACTCCACCTGGAGTTTGAGTCTGGCTTGGGAACTGTGTGTGTGTGTGTGTGTGTGTGTGTGTGTGTGTGAATGCATTCTACATCCTCTGTGTTGACCTTGACCGCTTGAACGAACAAATCCTGGTTCACTACTACAACTGAAGAAGAAAAGGAAAGAAGCTTGAAAGATGTAAGCCATCTGCTTCAGTACGGGAGTGTACAGTACAGGAAGTATAACTAACCGTCCATCTGTACGCAGACGACACGTTTGCGTGCGCGTTCCTCAGTATGTTTAAGCGGGTGAAAGTTCAGCATTTTGCCTGTAGCTGTGCCGACTCTATTTATAGCCGGTGCTTTATATACAGCATGGATTTGATACTTAAACAATCATTTCAACTTATTTGTGTGTCTCGTTTCCTGTAGGCGGTGTAGCAGCGTTTGTTACGACCCCTCTGGATGTGGCCAAGACGAGGATAATGCTGGCTAAGGTGAGAGTATAGTGAATAGAGTAGTAGTAAATGACATGGTGAGTGGCACGGTTGTTGGTTACAGAGAATGGTGCGGAAAACAAAAAAACATCAAGTGAGAAACAGTTGTGTGGATGGAAATGCCTTTTTGATGAGAGGTTTGGAGGAGGACGGCCAAGACTTCTTCGAGCTGACAGGACGTCTACTCTACAGTAATTCTTTACAACCGTGCTGAGCGGAAAAGCGTCTCGGAACGCACAGCACGGAAATGGAACCTTGAAGCGGATGGGCTACGACAGGCAAGACCAGGCATGTGAAGCTACAGTGATGGACATAAGTCACAGTGATGGACAGACTCACCCTAACTGAATGGAAAACCGTCGCTTGTTAGAATATAGATGGAAGAGAAAAAGCACAGTGTCCGTATAAAAAAAAAAACGCTGGCAATGTAACAATACGGCTTATTGTTATTTAACCGGTATAAGGGAAGAGTTAAATGTTAATAATGCTAGCCAAGCCGAGTGTAGTACCCATGCTCTGAGCACTACATTATAAATATGACTGCTGTTTGAGTGTCCTGTCCGCCGATGTCTCACAGACGGGGAGAAAGGTGAGCAAACAAAAATCCCTAATGTACTCAAACCATGAACAGATGCTCAGGGAGTAATCGAGGCAGCGCGAGACAGCAAAGAACTCTGATTAGCCAAGGACTCGAGTGACGCACGCACTTCGTCTCACTCTCTCCCCAGCTTTTGGGACTGAAAGCAGACAGAGCTTTGTGTATTCATGGCTGATATTCCTTCAGCCTGTAGATGTCTAAGCAATTTGAGGCCTACGCTCAGAAAAAACATACACCCTATTTGATAGACTTGGGGGGAGGGGGGGTTCATGCATAGTTTTACATTAACACTGAGCTTACGCATCTTCAACACCGAGCTCAGCTCATTATCTAAAGGTTACAAAGAACCGAGGTTACAAAGGTTCTGGGACTCCAATGCGAGACCACAGCGAGAGCCATTATGTCCAAATGGGGGAAAAACCTTCCGAAATTCCTCCAAGAGCACAGCGACGACTCGACCAGGATCTCACAAAAGAGCCAAGGACAACATCAAAGGACCTACAGGGCTCTCAAATCGATAAACGTCACTGTCCATGACTCCACTCTCAGAAAGACACTGCGCAACAATGGCGTCCGTGGAAGAGTGGCGAGATGAAAACCAGTGCGAACCCAGAAGATCTGGTTTCTTCCCCCAGACATGTGCTGTAGGCTGATCGGCATTTCCAAATTGTCCGTAGTGTGAGAATGTGTGTGCGATTGTGCCCTGTGATGGGATGGCACCCCGTCCAGCGTGCCCCTGCCTTGCGCCCAGAGTTCCCTGGGATAGGCTCCAGGCTTCCTGGATGGAAAATGGATGGATGGGTGGACTTCGTAGGGTTTCAGCTAATATCTGAGAGTTTAAAACACCTACGAGACCGTCAGTCATTTGTATGTCGGCTGGCCCATGTGACGTTTTTGTCTCCTAGCGTAACCCGATGTTAAAATGCTGAGCTCCTATGCAAAATGCGTGAAGGGTACCATGTCTGATATGTATTTTTTGGTATTTTCCATCTCACCCCTCGCCTGTTCTCCTTGTAATTGCACCCTACAGTTCCCTATAAATCAGGTGAATTGTGAGCAATTGATCTACTTCGTTAAGTGTAAGTACCGACGTTGTCGGTAGCTGTTGGTTCCGTCGCGTTGCACCTGCATCTCATCACAGTGCTTAATGACAGAACGACGTGTGAAACGGAGGAAACGGAGGCGCTGGGTCCGGCTGTTCTCCTCCTGTTTACCTTCTTAACTGGAATTCCTCACCTGCGCTTAATGAAAGAGGCTTCTTGTTGCTGGAGCGAGCCTGGTCGAGTGTGTTTATGTGTAAGAGAGCACAGAACATAGATCATACATGCCTTCTCGCTGTCTTTCGTTCACAGCCTGGTACTTCTACGGCCAGTGGAAACATCCCTCTGGTTCTGTACGAGGTGTGGAAGTGTCGAGGCGTGTTTGGGTGAGTATGAGCCACGCATGCACAACTGCCAAGATAGGCACTTAAATCGCCGACTAAACTGAGCGTGACTGTCCGACGACAACGTTTCATTCATTCACTTACTCATATTTATTCAATAATTTGTTGCCCTGCTCTCCTGTTAAGAGCCTGTGGACAGTAAGGCATTAGTACATTCCAGGAGATGTGTATGTGGAAATGTCCCTGTTGGCTTCCATCTGAACCAGGGCCTCTCTATTCGAAATGAGAACCTTTCACTCTTCCTTAGAAGAGCGAAAGGATTCTGTCCTTGACTTAATCTATGGCCGATGGAGCCGACGAGTAAAAGATGAAAGAATTTCAAACGTTTTTTTCCCTGTAATACTGATATATACACAAACTCTGGAAAAACTTGAACAGTGACAGAGGAAAAATGGCTTAGGCAGATACTCAGTGGAAGAGCGCAGGCCCTCCTGCAGCTGAGTGCCTTGTACAAATTGACCAGCTTCAAAGCTGTAATTATGATAATGGCTCCATTTGCAGTCGAGTCAAGCCAGAAAGTGCTTCCATATGTTTAGCCCCGCCCCCTAGGGCTCCGGGTCAAGCTCCTGACTGCGCAATCCAAAACTCGAGGACTGTGCACTGCATAAACTCGTATTTTCCCAGGATTTGAAATGTCGTGCCGTCGCTATTACTCGGTCGTCCGATCCGCTACTCTCAGCGCTAGGCATGCCGGGATGTCCCCTTGAATGAAAGTTTAGTCACCTTGAGTTAATACAAGGCACATGTCAAAACACATGATATTACGTACGTCCCTGTGCATCACTTTGTCAAATTTGCATCCACCTTGCACGATTAAGATCTCACGAGGTTCGTATCATGCATCGCTCTAGGGCACCATATGTTTCACAGTACCCGTAATTGTCAAAAGATTTGCCAGACGATGCAGTCTTAAACACGTCAAAAAGAATTACGGTTCACCTAGACTTCCCAAGCCGACGCAGCGTTGACATTTTACAGTGTATAAGATCAGTGTGCGGTTGATGCTGAGAGGTAATTACAGTGTGACTGTTTAGAAGGAGTCTTCTCTGTAGCATTTACCACATCTGAGGTCGATGTCGATGATGGTTTTTGTCTGGTTTCCACTGTCATTTTGTCACCGCCTTTACGTTGTCAGGATAAAAGACTCTACACAGTCCTCTTGCACAGAACTGGAAGGTGTATCATTTAAAGGCAGCCATTTCCATGTTTTGGAAAAATATATGGATAAGCTATTGTCAAAGTAAGACCGATGACACTAACGTTCTGGAAAGAATGTCTTGAAACAGTCTGAGGAATGGGAACGAAACATGTGATAGCCACGTGCTTTCATGACCTTAACCACTGTCAACGGTACATCTTTTCTACTTTTAGTATCTATCTTTTACCTGGGAAGATGCACGTGGTTAGGATTAGTGGTATGTCAGTACTCTAAGCCTTAATTATGCAGGGGTTTCCCTACCAGTGGCTGCAGAGCTGCCATGCAAGGCGCTAGCTTGCCATCGGGAGCAACTTTAGGGTTCAGTGTCTCGCCCAAGGACACTTTGGCATGTGGAGTCACGTGGGCCGGGAATCGAACCGCAAACCCTACGATTAGTGGACGACCCGCTCTACCACCCGTACCACAGCCGACCAAAAAAACAGAGATGTGGCTTGATCTCAAACGGAAAGCTAAGCTGGCGACAGGAACGACCTTCCAATCAACAATCAGCGTTTGGACACGTGACTGGTGTATGACAGATTCTCATCACCAAGCTATTCAAATCAAACAGCTGATTGGATATTTCTCGGTACCGTCACTAGCGATAGCAGAGATCGCAAAGCAGAAGATATAACTAATGTTATAATACACCTGGAGAAATCGCTAACCTAGCTAACTTAGCTAACATAGCTATTCATGTACGGAAGTAAGTTACGTTACGTTACGAAGCTAGTTAGCTGACGTCAGGTAACGATACCTCGGCTGAACTCATGTTGGCGTCTAACTTGCTTTGGTAGCTAAACGAAGTTGCGTTCACGTTTAAAGTCTTTTTCGGATGGAAACCGCTGGGCAGATGTTTTCATATTAAAAAACGCTGTTCCAAAACGCAGCTGAGAGCGTCCCAAAAGAAACTCGGGGCGTTTTTGAAAACACGGTCTACCCCATAGGGTTATTATGTAAAACAGGTGCTTATATTTAAATGGGTCCTCATATACATTCATTAAATCTGAAACATGTTACTTGGTGCAGTGACCACCACCATGCCCCTGCAACCCGGACAAGCACCTAAGCCTGTTATGTACTTTTAAATGATTTTTAAAGGTATACTGTATTATAGATGATTGATTCACACTAAACGTACAGATGATGTACCCTTGATGGTATGACCCCAGCGACAAGGAAAAAAAAAACTGTTTGCTACCTTTATCTCTGGAAGTCCTAGCCCAAATTTCTGCCTCATGACCGAATTTGTACTGTTTTTTTTTCCCCCCAAAAAATAATAATGACAATAATGTCTAGGTTTTCAATTTCGAAATATCTGAACGCCTCTTGTCTCAAGCCCCAGTCATGGCCCGGGTCAGGTCCAAGCCTCTATGGGAAACGCTGAGTAGTTATACAGTCATTAATATAGGTCCTGATTAGATATGCCAACTTATAACTGGATGTGATGACGTTGGTTTGAATCAGGGAACAGGTGCAGGAAATGTGAAAGTTGAGAACTCTGACTCACTTGACCTACTGCCAAGGAGCACAGAAATCAAATGAAAGGGCATGTCTAATAATAATAATAATAATTAATGGAGAATTATACATTTCCTCAATATGGCTGACTGGTCATATGTTCCCTACAATCCTGCGTGACTTCATGTTCTTTCATTTGACACGAAGTTTGAGTCAAGGGGTCTTTTGCTGTCATCATGGACTACTTGGAATCCGTGTCTTTCCACTTGGCGGGAAGTTTTCACATGCTATCTGACCTGCTGGTATTAGTTTGAGGTTAATTTTCCAGAGGGCTTCTGTAGTTTCCATTTCACCACCACAGACTCAAAAGGCAAGTCCTCGCCTACACAGCTCGTAGCTCCTACACATCTAACCCCCTCGCTAATTTATTCCAAGATGATGTTGTTTGCTAATGAGCCGACGCACGCTCTTTGAAGGCTTTGCGAACACATGGCCCTGACAGACGCGTGCAGGATTCTGCGAATAGCTGGAATAGTTGAGAGATAGCTGCCGTTCTTGGCACCTTGTACAGCTTTACAGTTGACAAAACCGATGTATTAATGGGCACGCCAGGGTCACTCGTGACCCTTGTTCTAAATCGAGGCTCATAAACTGCCTCGTGCCCTGCTTTCCGACCTTGCTCATCCACCCCCCGACAGGTGTTTCCAGCTCTCAGGGCCCAAAGCACACGTTTTCAGTCAGGCTTGTGGACGAGATCTGTGGAAAAGATCTGAAAAGGTTTAACTGGACAGAGATAAAGAAAGACAGACGGGAATACCGAGGAGGAGAAAGACAGTGAGTGTCAGAGAGAGAGAGGCGGGGGCGGCTGCATGCTTGAGGGACGTGTGTGAATGTCATCTAGCTATCCGTCATGTGGAGAGGCCCTGAGGACCAGTGCTAATACCAAAAGCAGCTGCGTGGAAAAGAGCCCCGAGGGGGGACGGACGCACTTTCATGGCCCGCTGCATCCTCCAAAATCAACGGTGTACATTCCTCCCTGATCGACCTATGAGCTTCAAAAAAAACCCCAAAAAACCCCAGCCACTGGCAGCCACCTCTTACAAAACATGTCCAATGTACAAGGAGCAAGTCCATTCATGTTATCATGGTCAAGAAATGAGTAACTGACTGGTTCTTGCTCCCCAAGCGAAACCATTACCTTTAAACGATTCATTCAGGTGCAGGTAGTGTCGATGCGTCAAAGCTACAGGGTCACCATCTGCGTAATGTTTTGCATATTCTCCCTGTGGGTTTCTTCCGGGTTCTCGGGCTTCCTACCTCTCAAAAGCATACTGGAAGATGCCGTGGCAATTGCCCCTAGGTGTGAATACATGTTGACTGGGTGTATTCCCGTCTCCCGCGATAGGCTCCGGATCCACCCCGACCCTGAGCCAGAATAAAGCAGTTACAGAAGAGTAATTAATGAACGAATGATTAGTTCCACACTACTTGACGTCTCGAGGAAGATATAATATCATTTATCATGGCCTCGACTTTCTTCATCTTTCCTTTCCAACTCCTCCGCAGGCTCTTCGCCGGCAGCATCCCCAGGATGACCTTCATCAGCGTGGGCGGTTTCATCTTCCTCGGAGCTTACGAGAAAGTGCACCGCATGCTCCTACAGGACTTTTGACCCTGATGTCGGCCATAAGTAAATGACCCTTAAATCTACCAGCTTGGAGGGAGGTTAAAGGTCTTGTACAGGGGTGCTGGCACACCTAGCACTCGAGGACTCGCCAGTGGATCATAGTACCCTGGAATTTGCATTCCTGACTATCGGTGCACAGCATATTGATTTGAACTACCCAGGTCCCAGGTATTTTACAGCGTGATTGTTTTTCAGACAGCGCCGCTGATCATGTTTGGCCTGGAAATGTGCTGGTGCTGTACATATTAAGAGCTATTAAAAGTGTTCTATTAAAGATGTTCAAGCTTGTGATTATTATTATTATTATTATTTTATTTTTAAATGTATGCTCTGACTGCACTACAGCTGTTATCTACACCTAGAAGGCTGCATTCAGGTCACATTGATTATATTTTTAAACTTGTTTATCATCCAGAATTCGAAGTTTCCGACTTGTAAATGTGACTCTGCGGGGTGTCCCAGAGCAACTGGTAGCTCCTAGCTTCCAATAGCATCCGAGTGCAACGTTAGCTACGTCAGAAACATTTCTCAGCTCACTTATACCCATTTCGTTCTTAGATTTTCTAGAGTATTTAACTTGAACCCATTCCTTGAGGTTTAACCAAAATACCATGTAGCTGCATTTGTTTTGTTTTGGGTTTTTTTTGTTTTTTTTCCATCACGCGATTGTTTAAGTATTACATCTTCGACATCTTAAAGACTTATGGGGTCCCGTATGTGGGGACCATATGAGTATGAGGATATTTGTTTAAGCATCGGCGGCCATTTTATAAAATGATTGACCTACTAGTAAAAGCACTAACGGGACACACATTTAGCTTTTGGACCAGTGCTAACAATGAAATCCTTATTGTAGCAGGGTTGAATCGGACCCTCCAGTCCTGAAGAATCGTTATGGGCTGGAAAACAAACTCTCCTGTAAGGTTTGGTGTGAAGGGTCAAATACAGCAGATAGTGAAGCTCACGTTTTTGGTCTAGACTTGTCTAGATTGTTTGCTTATTAGCAGTGAACATAAAGACGAGTGATTTCCAGGAGTGTTTTACGAGAGTATCAGTTAAAAAAATATATATGAGTAGCATGCTGCAGCTCGAGGGTGTTTCGATAGCTTTATGAGGTTGAAGAACACGAGCAGGGAAACACAAGAAGAGAAACTGACAGGTGGGTCCACAGGTGTGAATGTCAGAGAAGAATTTAATCAAAGCAAGCCATTGGAGTCATGTTGTAATATGAAATATTATATTTTTAGCCTGTCAAATCCTGAGAGCAATGGATTTTTCTCCCTCCCATCTGGAAGGAAACTGATGAGCGGTATTAATTCTTCTAGCTGTGTACGATAATTACGCAGTACAGGAGCTGTACGTCCCTCCATGTCTAAAGTGTCATGACATGGTAAGTGTGTTCATATTAAAAACAATTCGAGCGTGCAAAATAAATAGGAAAAACCGATAATAATGCAAACATTTGCCAACCTGAATTATCAACAGCCGTGGCAGACTTTAGTGGCATTACGTGTATGATCATAGCTCTTTCTAGCAAACAGAAACGTTCAAGAAGTGTATCTACACACACATTAGTTCAGTTTAAACATTGACTAATGTTAAATCCTGATAGAGGGCAAATGTTCTCATTGCAACGGAACTAAGATCATGCTTAATGTTTGCTGATGGAAAAGCTCCACGACTTGAACTTGAAACAGAAATGAACCTAAGCAGCTGAGGCTTAAGAACCTTGGCTTGTCCTTGTAGTCATGAGGACACCTTCACTTCTGGGCTTCCACTGCCTTTCATGGTCATTTTCGAGACTCCTTTTTACACCCGGTTTTAAATTTTAACCACGTGTCTCTGGCGAGCTGTTACACATTTTTACATGGGTGTATAACAAATTTTTTTTAAAAATTCACGCCGTAACGCATGCCACTCTCTTAATGATATGAACCGTGTGTGTGTTACGGCCGTAATGCATTTGGAAGGATATTCGTTGTCGGGTGTGGATCAGAGGGTCCGTTTTTATTAAATTGTACTAGTAAATTATACTACTAAAATGTCTTCTGAAGTGGTTGGCATTATGTTTTATACAACGGTTAGTTCCGGTCAACTAATCTGATTGGTCGGGTGGCGTTCAAGGAAGGTTGTGCGAAAAGAAAGATGGGAAGGGAAGCCAGTGTCACCAGATGCACAGATTACACTGTGATGCACTATATGTTCTGACGTCAGAGCCAGTATTAACTTTTTTCAGCAGTCTGTGCTACAGTAGCTCTTCTGTCGAATTGGACCAGACGGGCTAGCCTTCGCGCCCCACGCGCATCAATGATCCTTGGGCGCCCAAGACTACCCACTGGTACAAGCCAGTAGATATTGCCGTTTTTTTTCCTTCTTCCAACACATCAACTTCAAGGACTGACTATTCACTTGCTGTTTAATACAGTACGTCCTACACCTTGACAGGTGTCACTGTAATGAGATAATCGATGTTATTCACTTGTCACCTATCAGTTGGTTTTTATCTTATGACGGTGCATTTCTTAGCGACTGATAATGTCTGAATGCTTAATACTGTGTGTTGATTAGTTTTCCGTAACAGCAGCTCTGACGGTAGTTCAGCTCCAAGGCGAGTTCCTTCTTTATAGTAACGCGCTCATTTCATTCCAAGACGTTATTGTTTCTGTAGTTTTCCACCATGGGAAAGTCTTCAGGAGTTGTTTTTTTTTTTTTTAACGAAATGATGGAGGCCAGTGAGATGATTAAAGGCTGTACGTGATTAAAGCGAATCGTTTTTGCAGATCATTTCACACCGTTAAACGTAACTATATTAAAATGCAATGAAATAAAAATTTTTTTAAAAAATGGTTTGTGTTGCCAAATTGCTGTGGTATAAGAGGAATAAAACACTACAGGATGTGGCGTTATTGGAAAACAAATCAACCTCAGGGGCGTTATCAGTAAGTCTGCTTCGTCACACCGTATTGTTGATTACCTTCTCCGGAAGTTTTATTCCTTACCAAGTGTTTAATAAAAAGTTTCATCTTTTACCAAATTACCATTTCATACGCTGTATTTAAATTTTTTACAAATATTTATTTTTTTCAATAATAAAAAAAAATCTACATCTGATTTATTATTAAACGTGATCGAGTAAACAGCGACACAACTCGGACTACGGAAGTCAAAGAGCAAGAACGTGATTTTAATAGCCGTGTCGACTTGCCCACACGTCAACATTTTTCAGCATTGCAAATGTACAGCCGTTTGAGTTCATTTCAATAAATTAATCTGAAAGGAAGGTGAAGAAGTCCGTTACGCCACACGAGCTATGGAAATTAGCAGGTAACAAAAAAAAAAACAAAATAAAAAAAACCTTGTTCGTATTTCTGACAGGAATATGAAGCCAAGACCTTTCTCTGAGTTAGCCGGTTAGCTCAAATCTAGATTTTGTAAACCGGTTAGTTGGGTAACAGACTGACAGAATTGCTGTAACGTAGCTAGTTAAAAGAACTGCTAGCTAACTCCTAAAGAAAAAAAAAAAATTCCCTCAGTTTGGTTTCTGTGGGGGGAAAAAAAAACCTCAAGACAGATTTGAGTTATTTGCTTAGTACCTATTATTTGGTTTAAAGTGGCTAGAGTTAGCGTTAGCTAATGAGGCGTTTAGTAACGTTGACGTAGCATTATCTAATGGTGTTTACTGAAGATACTGGCCATTCCCTGTATGTAGACATTGAAAACCCTGAACAGCAGCTAACACAGATAATGATGCCCTTTTCCTTGTGTAAGTACATTTAAAAAAAAAAAAAAAAAAAAAAACATCTTTCTCCCTTTAGTCACGGAAGGAAATTTCTAACGATGCTTTGTTGTTAGCACGCGTTTTAGGTTTTGAAGTTGTCTTTTCTTCTGAGGTGACCACATTCACATCGCTTCCCTCAGTGGTGTTATAAAATGAGGTCAAATAAAAAATAAACCAGAACAGTACTGTTTATATGCACCACTGGCTAACTACTAGCATTTGGTACCTTTAGCAAATGGAAGAGCTGAATCTTGCCCCCACCCCAACCCCTATCCTGGATTTAAGGCTGTGCAAATGATGAAAATCACAGTTTTTAAGCTCCACGGTTAGTAGGTCTTGCCTGTGGAATTGTAAAATAGGCTGCTTAAGCCTTTCTGTTCGAGTTCAACATTTATTCTAGTGACGAAGCGTGAAAATTTCAACCTCCCTAGACGTATTTAAATCTTGAGAACGGTGTTGAATCTTCTTCCTCTTATTATTATTATTATAATTATTATTATTATTATTATTATCAACAAAGTGCTGATTCACCCGCCCTCGATCTTATCGTAGCATACTGGGCCTCTAAACGGTTTCTTTCATTCAAGACCGGCAGATATGAACCGTATCATAAGGCAAGGCTTGTAGCTGGAGATTGTAGTGTTTTATCTCAGTTTCAAGTGCAGGAAAATGTTTCCATTTCACGACAGAGAAGAGTCTCGTCCCGAGAGACAGGCGACGGACTCGCAGATTCTTTGTTCATGCTGTAAGGCACCAGGCTGGGAGGTTTATAAAAAGAGAGGAAAAATAGCATCACTCTGATCGGACCATGCACAGAATAGATTCAAATACTCTTCTGTAAAAGTTATCTAATAATAATAATATAGATATAGATATAGATATGTATATATATATATATATATATATATATATATGAAAACTCTTATGTACAATTTAAAGTCCAACATTATAGCACTCTGTCGTATCATACAATATTCCCTACATTAACATGCTTCAAATGCAAGTCACGTATATCCTTTTTTTTGTTTGTTTGTTTGTTTGTTTTTTTTTGCAGCGGTGAACGAAGCCTCCCTGAGGAGGATTTAAACACTATGTACAGGTGTAACGCTCGGACCGGGACACCGATGGCCCCCCCGTTCAAGCTTCGCCTTCAAACCCGGACGCCTAGACTCCGCGATCAGACGCTGGACGAGCTCCACGTGCGCCCCTCGGTGTGAGGTAGCAGTTCACAGTGCAAACAGGATACAAAAAAAATAGCAATTCGCAAAAACGAAAAAGTCTTCGCTTGGTATTCCACGAGGCGCTAGTCACTAGCCCGCCTGAGGGGGGCGGTCTCGCTCGAGTGTGTGTGCCCGTTGGGTAATAGAGTCTTTGTGAGCTCAGAGTCCGTGCAGGTGGGGTGAACGGAGGTCGGCTTCACCGGCCGATGGTGGCTCTCGCTCGGAGACGGCGTTCCCGTCCTGCTCGACGGAGATCCTGAGACGAGGGAAAGAAAGAAAGAAAAAAAAGCATTCAGTTGAATAATTCTAGCCTGTTGTAGGCTAATCTGTAATCTATTTTTAGAGTAATGAGTAATCTATTTGCAAAGAGTTCATTCTGGAGTTAAAGCGCCAAGGAATCTAAATCCACGATTGCTTTATAATTGGGTTAATCTTGTCTTTGTGGGCGCGATGCAATTAACGACTAATTTGTAATTAACGAATGGCTTCGTTTCTACCAGAATCTCTGTCCCTTTGGAAATAAAGTCGGCAGTCTTACACTGACCGGTCACGTGACTGTCGCTAGTTCCTCCACCGTTTATACCAAGACGTCTCTCAGAGTCTTAGCAACCTAGCCAGCCAAAGCCTGACCTGACAAGCGTACGCTATTATGATCGTTTTATAATATTCTATGCTTGTACATGTCGTATTGAACAACCCTGCTTCTCTTCGAGTGGCTGAGGGATTCGTCTCACGTATTTAAGTATAACGCCACATCTGGTCTTGAGCTGCAAATGTAGCTTGTATTTAATGTTTTGTTTGATATAACACTGAGATATGCTCAAATTAACATACTAACGCTAATACGACATAAAACATTCTGCACCTATTCAAATACGGCCATCTATACCAGAGAGTTTAAATTACATTCTAACGCTGTCTTTTACACTCTCGCCTGTTCCCTTGTTCGGCCCTGAGGCGATGGAATGTTCTGCGCGCACCCTCTGTGTTAATAAAACCAAGCCAAACTAAATCATTCCACCCATCTGATGACAGGACAGAGGGTTCCTTCATCAGGCGATGATGGACGGAGAGCATTTCGCTTGATTTAGGAGCCGTGGGCGGAGCGCGATGAATCAAACACTCCGTAAAAGTGTGACACGCGGATATTGGGCAACGCAGGTCTAGCGCTCGTTTTCTCCGCCCGCCCGCCCTCACCTTTTGTATCGCAGTGTTTCTTGTACAACGTCGGCGTCACCTCCTTCCTGACTCCGTTCGGCGTTCCGTTACAGTGCCCCTCAGCCGTCTTATGGCTAGTGAAGGTCGATGGAGGCTGCATCTGCTGGTACTCCATTCCTGAAGGAGGCGTAATGCCTTGGCAGAGGAACGCTGATGGCCTGGAGTAACTGCTACTGTTTTCCATGCACTCCGTACACAAGACTGGAACATCAAAACCTCCTGAAAGGTGAAGGAAGGAAGTGATGAGTTCATGTCCGTGTTCTTTCGTATTATGTATTTGGGCTGGTTTTGAACTTTGTACTACTGCTGGCGAACCGTCTGTAATTTAGACCTTAAATGAAACCTCTAGGCAGTGGAGAGAGATATTAGGGTGGTGCATACTCCCTGTAAGTAAGCGCCCCCCCACCCACAGACTTGCGCTGCCATAGATCTGAGGACCGCTGCGTTACATGGTGACGTGCCATAAAGAAGGTTTACCGTTGCTGTGTGTGTGGCCGCTTGGTTGGGATCCTCCGCTTGATTCTACTCGTATGCACACGTCCTGCCTCTCAGACAGCGTCCCCTGCGAGGACAGGTAGCTTGGGACATCGGGAGGAACGATGGTCTCGTCTGGAGGAAACGACAAGGGGGGAAAAAAAACGTTCGAGAAACGTGTGAAGTCGTGAAGAATTTAAACGTGTTGTGCGGTGTTGTGTTACACACCCGTGTTGACGCTGCACTCCTCGCTCTTCTTCCTCGTCTGGTAGATGATGCACACCCACACTAAAGAAGTCGCGACGACACTCGTCACCACGGCAATCACGACGATGCCTATGGTGACCGCTCCAGGGCTGGTGTTCACGTGGCAGTTGGCACCGGGACGCTGGATCACGGTCAGGCTGCACTGGGCACGCTCGGTGCCCAGAGGGTTGGACATGACACAAGTGTAGCGGCCGGCGTCCTCCGGCGTGGTGCTGCTGATCACCAGAAGCTGGTTGGCGTGGGTAAAATGGTGGCGCTCGCTCGGCTGCAGCGGCTCGCCACCACGCAGCCAGGTGATGCGCGGAGGGGGGCTACCCACGGCCTTACACTGCAGCGCCACCGCCTCGCCCAGCACCACACTGCGGTCCTCCATCCCCTGTAGCAGGTGGGGCATTTCTGAGGGGGGGGGCACAGGGAGACAGGGTGAGATTTTTAATTCAGCTGATCACAAATTGTACACGAATGTGAAACAAGTTAAGAAGGGTGCTGAGTTTCATCAAGAATTTCAAAGTCATGGAAGGACTAAACAGTTTCCTAGAACTTCAACCCATAAACTAAAATTGACCCTGGTTCCTTGGACGGGAACGTAGCAGAAGATCCTGGATTCCTGGGTTGAAAAGATGTAGTGTGCCTACAAACTATGGCATTGTTTATACTGTGCTAAAACGTGTAAACGGAAACCCCGATACGCTACCTTACTAGACCAACTGTTAAATAAATATGCAGTTGTGGTTTATATTTGGAGAATCCCATGAGATTCATGTCCAAAGAAAAGATCATTCAGAAATCATCCAAGCGTCCTATCTGATTTGGCTTTGTGTCTGAATGTAGCCTGCAGTTCCAGCAGGTAGTTTTGTAAGGCGGTGATTAGTTGGTGTGTTCAACATCCGCTCTGTTACTGCAGAATCTGAGACTGTCTCTGCAGCGGTATTCAACAGCTGAACTCAGGCCTGAGAAAAGCTCTCATATCCCACTACTTAAGCCCTCTGTCCTGTGTCCCCCAGCCCCTCTGTGACATCCTCTCTGCCCTTTCACCTCTGACCCCAAAAACAAGGCCACAGCTGCACCAGCCTGACTACAACTGAAAACATTCTTTCATGCAGTGGAGTGGATCTGGGGTTCGCCAAATCCCAGCAGCTTTAGAAACGCAAAATGACTTTCATTCTGAACGTAAAAACTAAACCCAATATGACTTTCTCCATGTGTCTAAAGTAAACCCAACTGGACTTTCTCGTAGTTTCCAAAAGAAACCCAACAGGACTTTCTCTCAGTTTCCAAACTAAACCCAATATGACTTTCTCTCAGTCTTTCAACTAAAGTCAAAAGGACTTTCTCTCAGTATTTTTTACTAAACCCAGCAGGACTTTTTCCCAGTGTCTAAACTAAACCCAACAGAACCCTCAGTGTCTAAACTAAACCCAACAGAACCCTCAGTGTCTAAACTAAACCCAACAGAACTCTGTGACTAAACTAAACCCAACAGAACTCTCAGTGTCTAAACTAAACCCAGCAGGAACGTTTCTCACTGTCTAAACTAAACCCAACAGAACTCTCAGTGTCTAAACTAAACCCAGCAGGAATGTTTCTCACTGTCTAAACTAAACCCAACAGAACTCTCAATGTCTAAACTAAACCCAACAGAACTCTCAATGTCTAAACTAAACCCAACAGAACTCTGTGACTAAACTAAACCCAACAGAACTCCGTGACTAAACTAAACCCAACAGAACTCTCAGTGTCGAAACTAAACCCAGCAGGAACGTTTCTCAGTGTCTAAACTAAACCCAACAGAACTCTGTGTCTAAACTAAACCCAGCAGGAACGTTTCTCAGTGTCTAAACTAAACCCAACAGAACTCTGTGTCTAAATTAAACCCAGCAGGAACGTTTCTCAGTGTCGAAACTAAACCCAGCAGGAATGTTTCTCAGTGTCGAAACTAAACCCAGCAGGAATGTTTCTCAGTGTCGAAACTAAACCCAGCAGGAACGTTTCTCAGTGTCGAAACTAAACCCAGCAGCAACGTTTCTCAGTGTCGAAACTAAACCCAGCAGCAACGTTTCTCAGTGTCGAAACTAAACCCAGCAGCAACATTTCTCAGTGTCGAAACTAAACCCAGCAGAACGCTCAGTGTTTAGATTAAGCCCGACTCTTACCCAGCACGGTGAGCGTGACGTTGGCAGAGATCATGCCTGCTGTATTTCTGGCCGTGCAGCTGTACACACCCATGTCCTCGGGCTTGACGTGCATTATGAAGAACACATCATCGTCGGGCATCACCTCCATGCGCCGCTCACGGGCTGCCGGGAAATCCGTGCCACCGTCTTTCTGCCAAGCAACCTGCGGAGGCGGATAACCTTTTGCCGCACACTCCAGACGAGCCTTCGCGCCAGCCCGGATAGTGAGGTCACGTGGGGTCTTCACAAATGAAGGCAGCACTGTGTGTGTGTGTGTAGGGAAAAAAGCAGTGAATTAGCCATGGTCAAGTTTATTTCTGCACGAAACACCGACTAATTCAGTCGGATTTGGGAACGGGTTAGACACAAAACCATGAAATAAATCAATAAATAGAATAAAACCTCCCAAATACAATCGATTTGCATCTGCTGGACGGCTGATAGGCTGTGTAATAGAGTCACTGTCTGCACAACATCGGCGCTAAATCAATTTGTTCCAAATGTGCTTGGACAGAGCGGTCAGGAAAGAGGGAAGGAGAAAGGACCACTAATCACATTTCTCTCCTGAAGGAAGTCCCGGTCTGCTCCTTAATTTAGCAAATAAGTCCCGAAACCCTAACACTATCAGGATGAAGTGATCTGAAACAGCAACATGTGGTAACACAAGTCTTCATTTAAAATAAATAAATAAATAAAAGCGCATTTATGTTTTGTTTCACTTTGGCCCCTTTTCCACCCCCATAACTACAGGAAGACGGGAATTGTGCTTTTTTTGGCCACCTTGTATGGTTTGAGGAAGCTGTTCATTAATCCGGTGGCTGATGTTTGGGCCAGTTCTTGGTTTAGAGTTTATGCTTATTGGGTTTGATAAGTAAATTATCTCCCAGACATCACGGATGTAAATTTAGTAGCTAACTTTGGAGCAATGTAAAGAGTATGAATTTAAAAAAATGGGTAAAGCATATCATCGTATCGAGCTACCACTGCTCCTTAAAGCGTAAAAACAAAACCTACCGCTGATGCTGAGGCGCGCCTTGTTGGAGTAGGTGGAGCCGAAGTGATTGGAGATGACGCACTGGTAGCGGCCCTCGTCCTCGAACTTGACGTCGCGCAGATGGAGGACGGTTGTGTACTCCATGATTCCTGCTCCGTCTCTGGAGGTGGAGTGGGCAAAGTTCTCCACGTGGGCGTGAGGCAGCGGCTCCTGGTCTTTCCTCCACGTGAAGGTCATGGGCGAGCTGCTGCTGCTTACCGCCATGCACGTCAAACGCACGTCTTTCCCTAACACACCAGCTGTGGGGGTGGGGTGAACCGTGATCTGGGGTTTGGGCAGGTCGTCTATGGGGAGGAAAAATACGCACGGTTGTTATTAACATTTTGGAAGGCATGGGCATACTGTATATGGTCGGGGTTCAAAGGTTTCATGGTCTTGTACATCGTATGTGTGTGCATAGTCCAAAACCGGTCAGTTTTATGGAATCTGTGTGCATGATTCAATAATTATTCAGGGGTAACGTTCTTAGGAAGCGATTATTAATAATAATTATTATAAGAGAAACTCCCAACATCATACGAGGATTTCGAAATGTTCATTTGAAGTCTACACACAGTAACTTTTGAATAAACTTTCGCATTCTTTGGTGTAAACTTGAGCCTTACCCCTGCTTGTAAATACACAGGCTACATTCCTAACAATCAGTCCTATATTTCCGTGAACGTCAAGTCGTGTCCGATCAAAATCTCCTGTAGAGATTGGTCTAAACCCAAACCTAACACGCCCGATCCAAGCAATTAAGTCCATCAGGACGGGAGTATGTAATATAACAGGACGTGTAATGACGCCCACCACAAACGAAGCTCTGTGCTGGAGCCTGGAAGATGCTGGTGCCCTTCAGGCTCTCGGGGTGTGCGCACGTTGCGTGGACGCCAGCCTGTAGCTCTCGTGCCACCGCCCACTCAGGAAACCAGTGCAGCTGGCAATCGCACAGGAAACTATCGCTCGAGATCTCGCTGGAGACACAAAGAGAGATTTTTTTTTTTTCCAGAGAGAGACTACGAGACTTAGAGAGAGAGAGTTAACACACGGGTTTTAAACAGTAACTGAAATTAGAGTTCGAAAAGAAATTGGAGTCAAAAGCATGCGAGTGTGTGCCTTTTTAATATTTTGAATACGTCTGGGACTCACAGGATGTGGAGATTCTTCATACTGTTGAAGGCATCTGGTAGAATGGAGAGGATGGCATTTCCGCCCAGGTTTCTGTTCAGACGTAAGAGAGACGGTTTTGGAGCGTCCCCAACGTACACATGGTATATACACATTCTCTGTGTCTCGTATACGTACGTATGCCAGCTTGTATTTGTACAAACGTTTACTTTAGCCTAGGCAGAACGAGGCCAGTGTATTTCACTAAGTCTATACTCTCAAACTGGTTCTCCAAGACTAAATTCCATTTCTTTGACAAAATGTTCTTCTTGCTAAGGGAGAAAAGGCTGAAGCTGGCTGGAGTGATATTCTGAGCAGCTGGCTCTGAGAGAAAAAAAAAAAAAAAAAAAACACAACCCCAGCAACAACCATACAGCCTTGCTCTTCTCCTTTTACAAAGACGCTATTAAATTGCTAGCAGCCCTCTCAAGCATCTGTTTTTGGCAGTGCACCACTGCATTCTGGGATACTCACAGGTGCTCCAGGGCTTCCAGGCCTGAGAAGGCTTTCTTGGCCACTGACTTGATCCTGTTTCCGAACAGCGTCCTGCGTTTCCAAGAGATGAGAGAAGGATGGGATGAGGAAGAAAAAGGGGAAATATTTCATAAATGAAAGTAGATAAGGGGAGAGAAAGAGAGAGAAAGCACAATTAGTGGGGTTTTAAATCTGATAAGACATTGAGGTATTGGAAATTCAAACTGCGTAAGGAAGAGGATGAGAGATTGGGATTCCCACACTGCCCTTCAAAGCTCACTTTTATCTTTATTAGAATGTAGCAGTGATGACAGGGCAGGGGCAAACTCATGAAAAGAGGCTTCAGCGAGGGGACGAGTCGGAAGCTTATAGATTAATAAGCGGCCTTGTCATGGGCTGGCTATCAAACGCTGAACAAGCTTCTTGCGGCCTTCTAGGAAGATAATCCCACTCGTTCTTCATACAAGGTTTTAGGACCCCCAGGAATTTGCTGCTTCCTGCTCAAGTTTGGTACCTGCTCATTGCTGATTGGTTTCTGTTTCATTACACCTTCCTCAACAATTGCTTAAAATTAGGATTCACTTGTCCATGGTGCACATTTTTGTCATTTTATGGTTGATGAAATTTAATAGCCATTGTCAACGAGCCTTTCTGTCAGTTGTGGGGTTTTTTTTGTGTGTGTGTGTGTGTGTGTGTGTGTGTTTTTGTTTTGTTTTTTTTGCAGTAAACTGGCTAACCACCAGTCTGGCAAACACTTCTTCCTTGTTGAGTTGTAAAAATGACAGTCATCAGTCAGCACGTTTACATGGACAACGATAATCCGATATGAACCCGATTAAGACGATACTCTGATTAAGAAACTAACATGTAAACAGCGATTATTGATGACCTTAATCCGATTAAAGTCATACTCGAAGTAAACACAAATGGACTTAAGACGTGTGGAGGATTCCTGTTTTAGTCGCATTATCGACGTGCGTTACAGACATGTACACACCTTAATCACACTATTAACGTCGTGTGAGAGTTTTCACCGCATTTTGTGACAGGACACGATCACACACGGCAGCGCTCAACCGTTTGACGGCAAACGAGAGCACGGCTGCGTCCCAAACCGCGTACTTACCTGCTATATAGTAGGTGAAGTACATGTATCTCAGCTACTATATAGTAGGCAAGTACGTGGTTTGGGAGGCAGCCCACAGCTTCAAGCAGCCGTCTATTTGCACGTACAGCACGACTAATAATTAACTGCACTTGAAGCGTTCATAAAATTAAAAATGAAACAACCAAAACTGTATACGGTACCATAACGAAGACTAACTGTTTGTCGATACGTGAAATTCTGGAGGGACGTCGGACGGCGTGACGTGGGGACGTAATGACGTGTGCCGTCAATCGATCTATGTTCTATAACATGTAAAACAGGAGCATGAAAGGAATCTTCTAAAAGCGACTCATGTACACACCCTAATCAGAATACTGTCTTATTCAGAATAAGGTCGATAATTACATTACTGCTGTCCGTGTAAACGTAGTCACTGTCACTGTTTCAGTCTTCTCTCCAGTTGCATCAACCCCAAGTTGGTCAAATAGAACTAAAACACCAAGTCACACTCGTTCCCCTTTAGACCAGTTCTTGCGCTTGACTGTGCAGTAGAACAATCAGCAAGGAAATGCTAAGCAGTTAACTGGTGGTCAGGCTTCCAAAATCTTGGCTCGGTGTATTCATTTGTTGTGTTGGCAGGTTGGATACTATTGTTTTGAATCCTGGTGACGCAAGCAGTACAATCCTTACTTGGTCCCTCCTCTACACTGAGACTAAGGCGCCCTGTGATGTCTGTCAACGATGTACCTGACAGAGAGACAGGATCTGTCAGCTCCTGACAGAGAGAGAGAGAGCGAGAGAGGTAGAGACATCACCTTTTCTCATCTCCTTTGGCCACTAATCACCAGGGCAGCCACCCAGATTCTCTTGTGGCTTCATCCTAAACCTCCACGCTGAGCATTAACTCGGTTTCTGCCCTGTCCTGTCCTGAACATCTGTGCTGATATTTATTCATTCTACAGTCTCAACCTGAACTTCCAGATTGAGCTTTACTTTTCCCTGGCCTTGTCCTAGACCACAACACCGAACTTATCTTTTCTTACCTGGCCTAATCCTGAACCCCCATACTGAGCTTTGGCTTTACTATGGTGTTAGCTTTGCTGGGACCTTGCCCTAAACCTCTGCAGTGAGCTTTAACTGACCCTCCGGCCTCCTGTCTTTGCCTTAAAACAAAAGCTACACAAAGCTCTAGTAGACTATGTAGACAACCATGCTAATAAGCTTCCATTTGTTCTTGGCTACTTTAGCATCCTTGATTTGAGCTTTATGGGTATTTAGCACCTAGTAAAATGCAAGTCTGCACTGCCTTGAAAAGATATGGCATTGTCTGCGGAACACGAAAAAACTAAAGGGACTGACTAAAATGAATTCTCTCTGTTCATTAGCATGTTATGAAAGCAGGGTTAATCTGCATCTAAACCTCAGGCGATCCACGCGTAATAAAAAGGGATTAAAAACGTGATCTGTCCAAAGGGAGATGAATGAACTCTATGAAAGAGCGAAAGAAAATAAAGGGACGGTGGGTATTTTCTCAGTCACATCAATGTGCAAGCAAGAACGACAGGAACAAAGCAACGGCAAAGAATCCACTCGGTTGATAAAACTACACTACAGACCCGTCTACACATCTCATCCGCATGGCTCTATGGGAACGTCCACATGCACAAAGGAGGCGGAAAGTCCTTTGATGTTCCGTTCTGTCATCCTCGCTCTCGTTCCCAGGCCGGCTCAATGGCCTCTCCGGCAGAAACCAGTGACTGTAGTGGGATTTTGCCAGGGCTGCGCATCACCGGGATGAAAGGAGCAGGGCAGGGGGTCGAACATGGTGTTTGATGAGGCCAGATGCCCCTTCACCCTTCCATTTCACACCCTCAGGATTAATTGACACAACTGCAGGGCCCGACTAGGGGACCCGGGGGAGCTTGCTCAATTCACCACAGAAAGACTTCTTAGAAGTCTCTCCAATACTGTCCCTCTGATTCCTCTCTTATTATGGAAACATTCTCATCCAGAGCATGGAGAGATCACAGTAGCTTCTGTAAGATCTTAAAGCATGGTTCCCCCAAGTGCAATCAACAGAAGAAAAGAATTGGGCAAAAAATTTCAGCCAACTTGAGGTTGAGCTTGAGGTTTAGCTTCTGGTCATGTGACTGCAGCATCTGTATGGCATGTGACAATAAGTTCAGAAAGAAAAGGGGCTTGGATATCACGTTGCTTGCTTGGCTGATTTGGTCAACCAGCTCAAATTACTGACGATACACTTCTTTGACAAACAGGTTTGTTATTGTCCCATGGGTACCAGACTTGAACAAAAAACTTTGGCATTGACCAATGGAAAAAATCAATGTCTTGGTGCCCAAAGAGTGTGGTACTTTTGGAGAGTGGATAAAAGGCCCACAGGTCACCAATTCACCACAGAGAAGATGCTTAGAAGCTCAGCACAAGGAAGCCCTGTCCTAAAGACGTCAGTCAACACTCATAATCTTCAGATGTCCCTCAGATTCCACTCTTATGATACAGGGATTGAAGAGATCCCAGAAGCATAGGACCTTCTAACGGACCTTTAGAAGCTGAGCCAACTGAACTGGGGAAGTTCTGGTTGATTTTCCACCAATTTGAGAGATGCTGGAACTTTAAGCTCTACATGGAACAACTGCTGGGATATCATGATGTTGCTTTGTCTAATCAGATGATTGGCCATCCAGCGCAAATTGGCTGCAAGAAGTTTACCCAAATACCATTACTTCCTGTTGCTACCCGTTTTAAACAGGAACCTTTGGCACCGGATCTGTGATCAATAGAAAAAGTTTCCTGGTGCTATAAGTAGTGGACAAATGTACGACGGTTTCTTAAGATGTCAATTGCCTAGGGTCTGTCAGATTGAACTCTTACTGCTCAGACACTTGATGGTGTGGAACCACATCTGAAATCTCATGAAACAGATCCAATGCGTGTTCCATGGGACGTGCTCTTATTCAGTCTTGAACAACTGAGCCCGAAATAACATGGTGGTTGCTTGAGGCTCACCAGTATATGTTTGAGTTACTGGGAGAGATGAGGGATGGAGGGGCAGAGCAAGTGGGAGAGGAGAGGAGAGAAAAGAGTAAGGAAGAAAAAACTCACAGCTTCCGGAGTTTCTTCAGGCCTGCAAAGGCACCACTGGTGTCCTCGATTGTTCCAGAAATGTCATTGTGGTCAAGCTCCCTATAGACAGAGAGAGAGAAAGAAAGCGAGTGTGAAGTGAGATGGAGTAAAGTAGTCTTGGCCCTGTCTCAATACTCTTGGCAGGCATATGGTTGAGAGTCACAGGTTGCACACATACTCCCAGACACACACCTGGTCTGAAGAGCTCTCTCCCTCCCTATTCCCCAACCCCCCCCCCCGTCCAGTTCTTCAGTGTATCTCTCTCTCTCTCTCTGCCAGCCAAATGCATTCTTTCCTTTGAGAAGCATGAGGCTGCGGAAAACAGCCATGCACAGGCTAACGCATGCATAATGCATGACAGCTGAATGGTACTGACACACACACAAACACCCAGGCCTCAGAATCTTTCAGCGCCATGAAGCCGTTGGCAAGTTTACGCCAGACAGAGTGGGCAAGCCACGACCACGCCGGCATCGGACTACAAGTTCCCTCGTCTGATTGCAACACTGCTCCAGCGATCACTTGCTACTGGAAACTCGCACCTCTTACTTTTCATTCAAACTTCATCTGTACGTATTTAAACAAAAGCGGAACAAATGCAGGAGGAAAAAAAATATTCCCTTTGAGACATGCTTTGTGTATGTGCACCACTCAAAGACCCTCTTTCAAACCCACTCCTCCAAACCTCCATTGCCGTTTGACAGCTCTCCCTTTCACACCACCTTGGCTCTCGTTCTCGTTCTCTCTCTTTTCACTCTGCCTTGGCTGCCAGTTTCCTTTTTCTTTCTGGCTGGCTGGTCCTAAATGAGCGGCGGGTCGTTAATGGCGGTGCCCAGGGCCTTCGGTCCCCCCCTTCCACTTCTTCCTCTCTCACCCGGCGCGTACCAATTAAAGCTTGCCCTGCTCCCTTTCAGCGCCGCACACTAAAGCCATGATTAGATTAGAACTGTCTTGTCAAACAATACAGAGATAAAAAGAGAGAAAGAAAGGCGGGGGGGGGGGGGGGGGGGTTAGTAAGAGAGCACAACCAGGATGGCTGAGCGAGCGGGGTAGCAAAGCGCACATAACCCTACAGAAAACTCACACAGAGGTAGAAAGATTAGCACATCAAACAGGAGGACAGGCCGCGGAATGAGAGAGCAATGAAGCGAGACGGACGGGAAGAATGGATAGAAGAAAAGGACGAGAAAAATGAAGGGGTGGGGGTCAAACAGAGACCCTCTCATTCCCACATGAGGAGCCCCTTCCCCCATGGTTCAGCCATCAGAAGTAAAAGGGTGGGGGGCGCAGTAAGGCCAAAGTCTCGCACCCCATTGAGAGAAAGCCTTCATGCAAAGGCTTAATTCTTTAGGTGAGAGAGAGAAAGATAGAGAGAGAGTGAAAAAAAGGGAGCAGTAACAAGAACAAATGCGTTAGTAAGGAGCAACACAAGAAACAGTGAAGCACAAGTGTGTGTGTGTGTGTGTGTGTGTGTGTGTGTCAGTCACCATTGTTTGATTTATTTAGAAGTTTTTTTTAAAGTTTCCTTTAAAGAAAAAAAAGTGCCTGGCTCTCCTGAGATACCTGGCACAGCGAGCCCAGGCACCCAGGAAGCCCGGTGGGAACCGACAAGCCAACAAAGAAGAAAGCACAGTGAAGAAAAGAGGTTTCACTCAAAGACACAAAAACACAAATGGCAACTTTTCGCAACACGTCTACACAGAATAATGGCTTTCCAAGCCATAGCTGTCGTTCTAGATTTAGTACCTTAGGAAGAGAAAACAAAAAGCATCCGTGAGGTTCGAGACAAGCGTAGCCTAAAGCCCAATCTACGCTTGTTTTAACGGTTACACAGCATCAGCAGTCATGGTTTAGAGCTCTATTTGTTAACTGTTAACCGTTGCTAGTGTGGGCTGACCCAAAATCCAAACAAGTACAGTGTGTCCACCAAAGCCACTCCCCCAAAGCCACACCCCCAAAACATATGCAAATGTACTTCTTATGCTAGACCGACTGAACTGCATTACAAGAGGTGGGTGGCATTTTTCTTGTCACGACTGGTTTGATGCCCGTTGCTTGTCCACATGGTTTGGGTCCCCCCCCCAAAAAAAACAACAACCCCATCCACCCCCCGCCCCCTACCAATTTTCACAAAGTAGATGTTTTGGATTTTCAATGGCGTTTGTTGGTAAGAGAATATCAATAAAATCGCCAACACTTGATACATACATGGTACATAAATCATTGTAAAAATGACCGTAATGTGTGCACTTACAGTAAGCGTAAGGAGCTGAGACCTCTGAAAGCCCCCTCTGCTATATAGCTGATGGAGTTGTGGCTCAGTTGAAGAGTCTGCAAGTTGGCTAGCTTAACAAAACTGCCCTCAGCCAGCTTCGTCAAGTTATTATGTCCCAGATGCCTACGAGAATACAAACCTTCGTTATTCCAACTGGGTTTCTTTGGAATTTGTATTTAACTGGATTTTCCTTTTCGTACTATTGTATATCAGTATACAAGGCACGGAGACTCTGATGGAAATAAATAGAGTGAGTGGAGAGAGTGGGGGGGAAAAAAAAAGCTCACAGCTCTCGCAGCCTCTCGCAGAAGCGCCATCCCTCAGGGTTGAAGCTTGAGATGGAGTTGTTGGACAGATGGAGGTGTAGCAAAGACTGGAGGCCGTACAGAGAGCCACTGTTCACCTCTTTCAGACTGTTATAGTCCAAATGGCTGCGGGAGCAAAACGCCAGAGCTCGGTTATTACATCCTAAACGACTAACCCGGCTGCAATTTACCTGTCAGAGCGCAGAAATGAAGACGGATGGCTCTAAATATGATTCAGCATTAAGGGAAATTTTGCAAATTGCACTTGGCTTGCGAACGTCTTGTAGGCGGAGAGATTGAACTTCAGTAATGTGTCTCAGATTTAATGATGATTCAAATTACTAAGCCAAGACCAGGTTTTTTGGATTTTATCCAATTCATTCTCGTTATAATTAAGGACCAGACATGAAATTACTGTAATTAACAACAGCAAAACTGGCACATAAAAACATACCAACTTTACTTAGTATGCAAATTTCTCCCCGGTTACTATAAATATTCAGGACTTTTTTCTTTTTTTTTTACCCACAGAATTGCTAGATAAACAATCATACATGTTTATGAGTTTATAATGGTTATATGATTGCCACCACAGTCCTTTAAGTAATTCATCACGTATATCGAGGAACACGGTGGACTCACAGGGTTCTCATGCGTGCCAGGCCGAAGAACGCGCCATCCGTGAGTTTGCTGATGTTGTTCCGCTGGAGCTTCAAGACCTCCAGGTTGGAGAGACCCTGAAAGGTCAGGCCTTCGATCAAGCGCAGCCGGTTCCTGCTCAGGTCCCTGAGGAAAAGTCACATGACTGATATGATCAAAGAGAAAGGGGCGGGGGTTACAGTTACTACTCATATCTAAGTGGAGTAACTGAGTTATTAAGTCGTGTAATTGATTTTAAAGGTGTGTAATCTTTGATATTATTGTGTGTGTGTAAACAGTGCACTGATGAACTCAATGAACGCTCATCTAACGAGGGTTGATAAAAAAAAAAAAAATGTACGATATAAAACTAGATAAGTAAAGTTCATCATGACAAACTCTGATGTTGGCTTGACAACGCCAGAAAGAAAGAAAGAACGGAAGGGTTACAGACGGACAGAACGACATTCTGATCAGTCAGTAAAGAGACAACGTGATCAGTCTGAACAGCTTGAAGGACTCTGCTGCGTTTGGTGGAAGTAGGTTGAAAGCGCAAGGAGTTATAACAGTCGGGAATTTTCAATGGACATCAATAGGAATTTTGGACATATTTGAGCTTCTGTAACAGGAAAACCGTCATTCCGATCAGTACGAAAAGTGACGGAACACTAGATTAGAACAGGTTGAAGGTCCGTGGCAAGTTTGGTGCATACATCTTGAAAGCTCTAGGAGGAGTAGCGTTTAGCATTTTTGGGTCTCATGATGATGATGATGATAATAATAATAATAATAATAATAAGCTTAAACAGCAGAACAGAATAATAAAATAAGCTCTAGTTGTGCTTTTTTTGTTATTCCTTTTCATCACTTGTGTGAAGGATGAAAGCGTTTGTTCCAAGACACAGTTTCATTTATCACTAAATATCTGAATAAGAGTTAAACAGTCTCTCTATGACAAAAAAATAAAACAATGCACCTTCTGACCAATCAGAATGCAGCAGTGCTGTGGTATTAATATAGATTAGCTATTAAGCACATGACAAAAGGACAATAGAGAGTAATTAACATTCTTTTAGCAGATGAGGGATTCTCCTTCTCATGTCACTGTACCATTAGGACCAACCAAGCCCTTGAAAACACACACACACACACACACACACACACACACAGAGGCTGTGGCTTTGAGGAACCAGATACAACACCCAGGTGCGAGAGCTAAAGTGGGTGTAGTGCCTAAGAGCAAAGCGAGACACAAACATCCTGGTGGTGGCTTTGTGTTCTTCACCCTGTTGCTACAAGCAGACGGGAGATACAGTAACGCCCAGACCCAAAGAACAAAGCATGCCTTCAGCGATAGAGAGAGAAAGAGAGAGTAATGGAGGTGAGGGCACCCTTTTTAGATCAGCGGCACAATTTCTTTCCAGGTGTGAGGACTGAAGGCAGAAAACATTTGCATGGACCCAGGACCGTTTTCAGAAATCTTTCTATAAATTCAGCAACTCGGGAACTTTCCCAGAAACCCAGGAACAATAGGCATGTTTCTGTCGGAGCAATCCTGAAAAAATATTCAAGAACTCAGGAACTAATGCTTTTTTACTGTAGAAACCATCTCAGAAGCTCAGGAGATCTTTGAGAAACTCGGTAAACCTTCAGAAACACGCTGAGGAACTTTTTCAAGAACTCAGGGACTAACTCAAGCATTCTCATTCAGGAACCTTATCAGAAACCTGGAATTTTTTCAAGAACTCCGGAACTAAAGTCAGGAACTTTCACTCTAGAGCTTTTTTTTTTTTTTTGAAACAATGGAACCTTTCAGGAACTCTGGGACCTTCGGCATGTTTCCATTAGAGTACCCTTTTCAGAAATGCAGAAACTGTGGAACCCAGAAACATTAAGGAACCAGTATAGCCACCTTTTTTTTATTCGGGAAAACCCAGGAACATTAGACCCGGAGGAACCAGAGATGTTTTAGTTCCTGCATCAGGGATTCAAGAAAGTTTTACATCCTCTACAGTACAGTTTTCTAAACTAGGAACTACTACCAGGAACTATGTGAAGCGCTCTGTACCGAACAGTGGCGATTGGATGAAATGATCCATTGTCCTGCGGCCACGGATCGTCAAGCATGCATGCACACACACACGCACCAGTGTAATTATTAACACTGTTAATTAATTAATGCTCTGTAATTAACTTGTTTAAAAACAATTTCGTCAGTCTGTACAGAACACCTTTTTATTTAATCTACGTATTTTTAGAACCGCGGTACTCCACCCTGCGTAATTAAACACCGAAATATTCACGAGTCACGGAGCGTAATTAATATTATTATTGTCCAGAATGTGTGGCTCAAACGTGTCAACAGTCCCAGTTGATTGATGTATGCACGTCATGTTCTGTCTCAGGTGTGTGTGTGTGTGTGTGTACTCACAGCTGCGTTAGTCTGGGAAGCTCGAGGCCTTTGACGGGCAGCTGGGTGAGCCGGTTCCTGCCGAGCCTCAGGACCTGCAGCGTGTCGTTCAGGTTCCTGAACGCGCCAAACTCCAGGTGTACAATTTTATTACCGCTGAGCGACCTGGGTGGGGGGGTGGGAAGCAAAATTCCACACATTACCGTCTAATAAAAGAGTTTAATCAAAGAGTACATTCTTTATCCTGGTCAGGATCCTATCCCGGGAAAGCCGGGGTGGGAATACACCGTGGATGGGACGTCGGTGAAAAAATTCTAGTTATTCAGCACGAAGACGATTGGACCGATATGACCCTTGGACAAATGTTACGTTTCAAATTATTGAATTATTTTCATAACTTGTAGAAATGACTGGAGAAATAAAAAAAAAAATTCCGAACTTCCAAAATGTCTATTTGCAGTTTTCCTCCCAGACAGTCGGCTGACCTGTTTTCACACCTGTCAATCATTTTCAACAACGTCACCTCTCGATAAATACTACAGCTCCACGTGTCGAGAAGGTTTCGGGGAAAATTTGGGGGAAAATATTGACGAAATTCGAAGGTTAGACGTTATGAATGTTCCAGCTTTGCCGAGTCAGGAAAAAGAAAGAAACGGAGACAGACAGTACGGTTGACTCACAGCTCTCGGACGCGGAGGCCACGGGGGAAACAGTGCTCTCTCACATCGATGATGTCATTATTACTCAGATCCAGAGTCTCCAGGTGGGTGAGGTTTCGGAGACGGCTGCCCTGCACGCTGCTAATCTTATTATGGTGCCTGTGAGAGAGATAAGAGCCGCTATTAATATATGTGACACCTTTTATTAGTCGTAATTAATACACTGGTAAGAGATATGTCCCATGAAACTATATGAAATGCACAGGCTGAGAGATTTTATGGGCAATATGGGACGGGGGGTTAGGAAATGTGTTCATATTTGAGGTATTTCAAAACGTTTTTATGTCTAGGAAACCGCTAATTATATCTCGACACGTTTATGCTCATTAATGGACACACAAATAGGCTCTCAGCATAACAGCAGACAAACTTGTTCTGTAATGTTATTAGCATGTTATAAGCCATGTTAGCTTGCTAGCGGTTCTGGAACCTTATCAGGAACCGATTTTTTAACAGGTTTACACAGTAGGAATCTTTTCAGGAACCTGATTAGGAACTGATTTTTTAACAGGTTTACACAGTAGGAATCTTTTCAGGAACCAATTTTTTTTTACAGGTTTACACAGTAGGAATCTTTTCAGGAACCTTATCAGGAACCGATTTTTTAACAGGTTTACACAGTAGGAATCTTTTCAGGAACCGATTTTTTAACGGGTTTACACAGTAGGAATCTTTTCAGGAACCTTATCAGGAACCGACATTTAACAGGTTTACACAGTAGGAATCTTTTCAGGAACCGATTTTTCAACGGGTTTACACAGTAGGAATCTTTTCAGGAACCTGATCAGGAACCGACATTTAACAGGTTTACACAGTAGGAATCTTTTCAGGAACCGATTTTTTAATGGGTTTACACAGTAGGAATCTTTTCAGGAACCTGATCAAGAACCGATTTTTTAACGGGTTTACACAGTAGGAATCTTTTCAGGAACCGATTTTTTAACGGGTTTACACAGTAGGAATCTTTTCAGGAACCTGATCAAGAACCGATTTTTTAACGGGTTTACACAGTAGGAATCTTTTCAGGAACCGATTTTTTAACGGGTTTACACAGTAGGAATCTTTTCAGGAACCTGATCAAGAACCGATTTTTTAACGGGTTTACACAGTAGGAATCTTTTCAGGAACCGATTTTTTAACGGGTTTACACAGTAGGAATCTATTCAGGAACCTGATCAAGAACCGATTTTTTAACGGGTTTACACAGTAGGAATCTTTTCAGGAACCTGATCAAGAACCGATTTTTTAACGGGTTTACACAGTAGGAATCTTTTCAGGAACCTGATCAAGAACCGATTTTTTAACGGGTTTACACAGTAGGAATCTTTTCAGGAACCTGATCAAGAACCGACATTTAACAGGTTTACACAGTAGGAATCTTTTCTGGAACCTTATCAGGAACCGATTTTTTAACAGGTTTACACAGTAGGAATCTTTTCAGGAACCTGATCAGGAACTGATTTTTTAACAGGTTTACACAGTAGGAATCTTTTCAGGAACCAATTTTTTTTTACAGGTTTACACAGTAGGAATCTTTTCAGGAACCTTATCAGGAACCGATTTTTAAACAGATTTACACAGTAGGAATCTTTTCAGGAACCGATTTTTTAACAGGTTTACACAGTAGGAATCTTTTCAGGAACCTGATCAGGAACCGACATTTAACAGGTTTACACAGTAGGAATCTTTTCAGGAACCTGATCAAGAACCGATTTTTTAACGGGTTTACACAGTAGGAATCTTTTCAGGAACCTGATCAAGAACCGACATTTAACAGGTTTACACAGTAGGAATCTTTTCTGGAACCTTATCAGGAACCGATTTTTTAACGGGTTTACACAGTAGGAATCTTTTCAGGAACCTGATCAAGAACCGACATTTAACAGGTTTACACAGTAGGAATCTTTTCAGGAACCAATTTTTTTTTTTACAGGTTTACACAGTAGGAATCTTTTCAGGAACCTTATCAGGAACCGATTTTTTAACAGGTTTACACAGTAGGAATCTTTTCAGGAACCGATTTTTTAACGGGTTTACACAGTAGGAATCTTTTCAGGAACCGATTTTTTTAACAGGTTTACACAGTAGGAATCTTTTCAGGAACCTGATCAGGAACCGACATTTAACAGGTTTACACAGTAGGAATCTTTTCAGGAACCTGATCAGGAACCGATTTTTTTAACGGGTTTATACAGTAGGAATCTTTTCAGGAACCTGATCAAGAACCGACATTTAACAGGTTTACACAGTAGGAATCTTTTCTGGAACCTTATCAGGAACCGATTTTTTAACAGGTTTACACAGTAAGAATCTTTTCAGGAACCTGATCAGGAACCGATTTTTTAACGGGTTTACACAGTAGGAATCTTTTCAGGAACCTGATCAGGAACCGATTTTTTAACGGGTTTACACAGTAGGAATCTTTTCAGGAACCGATTTTTTAACGGGTTTACACAGTAGGAATCTTTTCAGGAACCTGATCAAGAACCGACATTTAACAGGTTTACACAGTAGGAATCTTTTCTGGAACCTTATCAGGAACCGATTTTTTAACAGGTTTACACAGTAGGAATCTTTTCAGGAACCTGATCAGGAACCGATTTTTTAACGGGTTTACACAGTAGGAATCTTTTCAGGAACCTGATCAAGAACCGACATTTAACAGGTTTACACAGTAGGAATCTTTTCTGGAACCTTATCAGGAACCGATTTTTTAACAGGTTTACACAGTAAGAATCTTTTCAGGAACCTGATCAGGAACCGATTTTTTAACGGGTTTACACAGTAGGAATCTTTTCAGGAACCTGATCAGGAACCGATTTTTTAACGGGTTTACACAGTAGGAATCTTTTCAGGAACCGATTTTTTAACGGGTTTACACAGTAGGAATCTTTTCAGGAACCTGATCAAGAACCGACATTTAACAGGTTTACACAGTAGGAATCTTTTCTGGAACCTTATCAGGAACCGATTTTTTAACAGGTTTACACAGTAGGAATCTTTTCAGGAACCTGATCAGGAACCGATTTTTTAACGGGTTTACACAGTAGGAATCTTTTCAGGAACCGATTTTTTAACAGGTTTACACAGTAGGAATCTTTTCAGGAACCTGATCAGGAACCGACATTTAACAGGTTTACACAGTAGGAATCTTTTCAGGAACCTGATCAGGAACCGATTTTTTTAACGGGTTTATACAGTAGGAATCTTTTCAGGAACCTGATCAAGAACCGACATTTAACAGGTTTACACAGTAGGAATCTTTTCTGGAACCTTATCAGGAACCGATTTTTTAACGGGTTTACACAGTAGGAATCTTTTCAGGAACCGATTTTTTAACGGGTTTACACAGTAGGAATCTTTTCAGGAACCTGATCAGGAACCGATTTTTTAACGGGTTTACACAGTAGGAATCTTTTCAGGAACCGATTTTTTAACGGGTTTACACAGTAGGAATCTTTTCAGGAACCTGATCAGGAACCGATTTTTTAACGGGTTTACACAGTAGGAATCTTTTCAGGAACCGATTTTTTAACAGGTTTACACAGTAGGAATCTATTCAGGAACCTGATCAGGAACCGATTTTTTAACGGGTTTACACAGTAGGAATCTTTTCAGGAACCGATTTTTTAACAGGTTTACACAGTAGGAATCTTTTCAGGAACCCAGGATCGCTCGACATGTAGGAAGCGAAAAAAAAGAAAAAGTGGTGTGTGCCATACCGAGCACTGCTGATCGGATGAAGCGCCATGGAATGACCCGCCCAGTCGTTATTTTAAAATACTCTCAAGCGCTTACATAACAGTAACGAACCTGACAAACCCGTCTTTATATAGCAACACGTTCTGTCTTCTACTAGCTAGCTTGGTTTGGCATGAGTGTGCTGTGTAGCTGAAAGTTCCTACACCGTCGCCGACTCATTCGCATATCACAGCAGCGTTGGTTTATTTTGTGACGTCGCAAACCGAGCTCATGAGCGCACGCCGCCCATGAGCCTAGTCTGTGTTTAAAATTAAAATCGCTTCTTAACTGTCACCGTCATCAAACTCATTGTGTACACACAGTGTTCCCCAACCATGTCACCCTGGCGTCATGTCAACAATAATGGCGATACGTTTCAAGCCGTTTTGTTCCGAATAACACTCGGTACCGATTTGTCGAAGGTCTTAAGGGCAGAGAATGAAGACATCTGTGATTGGTTAGGGCCGAATTTAGATGCGGAGAACGTTGCATTAAAGGGAAAACATGACTAACTCCACTAACTGGACATTTATTCGTAGTGTGGAGTTCTGATTGTCGGTCTTTCCCAGCCGGTCAAAGTGACAGCACAGTGGCGTGGCTACCATAGCAACCGCCTCTCCTGGGGAATTTGCATGTTGGCTATTTGCGTCGTCTTGCTGCTCTCGCAGCCTGAGAATCGATTCGGGCTGGGAACCGGTGCTTCGTTTTCCAACGCCTTCGCATTTGAAAAGCATGAAAAGGTCAGAGCCTTTCGGTCCACATCTGGAGTTGTTGGTTTTGGGTTCAGGGCCAGATCTAAGCCTGAGAATGCAGTGAAAACCAGTAAACTCCAGTAAAATATATAAATACATGCACACAAATTCGAAATCAAGCCACAAAGTTTGTTGTCTGAATGCAGCAGCAGCAGCCATAGTTCCCTAAAGATGCAAACACTGGCACTCAGGGGGACGCCATCTCGTTCGTCCTGTCTCACGGCCTTAAAACTCAACGGTGTGTTCGTTTACGGCGGACGACGGATGTTAGACGGTTGTCAAGTCTTCGACATACTGTATTCTCTGAAATTAGCTTCACCTTAACCGTGGTGTCCGTCCAACACGCTCCGTCTGTTCCGGCTGCCCGGACGTTACTCGGCTTGAATATGCTGCTAATATGTCGCTAATACGAATAGATGGTTATTACGGCTTAAGTTAATTATTACAAGTTATTAATACTATATTTGTCCTGGGACTATGTGAGGCCTTTCCCACGAAGCCACACATACACAAACACACACACACACACACACGTGACCCCAGAGCTGACCGTTTTAAAGCAGAGGACTGAAGAAGAGTGGCGGAGAGCGAATGAGACAGAAAAAGAGAGCATTCCTTCCACCTCCGCACCTGAATAAACAGAAGGCGAGGGGGAGAGAAGGATGGCGTGATGGTGAGGGATGAGCGCGGGGGCGTTCCTGTTGCTCCTGGAGCTCTGAGACTGCACTGAACAGCAGGTTAAACAGCTGCTGACCCGTGCGCCGGGATCCAAAACAATAACACGACGTAAGCGAGAGGGCGTGGCCTGCTTCAGAATAAAACTCTGACTGGAAGACTACCGGAGAACCCTCGCTCTTACTTCCATCTTACTTCCGATCCGATCTCCCTCTTGCCTGATGACATCACACCAACCCCAATTCCAATTCCCACCCATTTCCTTTTACAGCGAGCCCTTTGACCGACAGCCCCAGCTGCCGCCTGTCTCCTGCTATTCAGCTGTGCCGCTCAGTAAAGATAGACTTTTACCCAGCATGCACTCAGCTGCACTCCACGGCAACAGGCCTCGACCCAGGCCGAAAAAAGCAGCTCCGGGGACTCGCGTCCCAGACCCGAGCGCCGCAAACTCACGAACCCGACGCAACCTGTAACGCGACCCAATGTCAAACGACTGCATTTCGGACGCTCGAGCCCGTCCGCGTTGTCAGCAACTCGGTGCGAGTAGGTTTGGGACCTTTTTTTTTTTTTAAATTCGTTTTTATTTATTTATTTTTTTCCCTTTCCTGAAAGAGAATGATGAATAAATGTAAATCAATAAGGTTACACCATGACCGCACAGCCGAGAGCAATCAGGACAGGGATCACTTGACTGCTCAAATGGATGACACATTGGCAGTGCAGATATATTACAGAGAGAGGGAATGTGATACAGGGACGATTGGCACGCACACACACACGCACGCACGCACGCGCGCGCACACACACCGTATAGAGCGAGAGATACACGAGGAAATGAACTGTGGTGCTGCACATTCTCTATACACGACTGTTTACGGATTTGCCTAATGGATAAAATCAGGTCCAGCAAACGTCATATCAAAACTACTATATATAGTTAACATGATGATTATTGTGTGTGTAATAAAACACATCAGGGCATGCTGTTACAGGAAAAGAATCAATAACAGACGGGTGCGATAAACGCCGAGTTCCTGCTACCACCCTGAAGTTGATTATCTTCCTGTTTCCTGTTTGGCGGAATCGCGTTTTATTCGTATAATACCACAGCAGCAATATATTTTTGTTATCGTCTTCGTTAATAAATGACACGTCCGAATTTTTATCCGTTTATAGTTACGTTTACCGTTAACAAGTTACTGTTATTACATTCCCCCACCAGCCTCCCTGTTTTCTGTCTGGAAGTTAATGCGACAAAAAATACATAATGATAATAATAATAATAATGCAGCTTGTCATGTTAGCTCTGATTGCTACAAAGCACCGACACTGGAGACTCCTTCCGTAAACGTCACCGTGTCAACGGTGACACGTTTCTGAATCCGTTCGCGTAGCTCGTCTGCCCGTACGAGACGTCCTTGGATGAGTTGTTCCCATGGAAACGATAACTTATCAGAACAGAACGAGAGCGCTCGTGTACACCTCGTGACCGGTCGAAATAAACAACCCTGCTGTACGGACAACGCCACTTTTCTCCGGGTGTGAAAGAATATATATTTCTGGACAGTTTAATCACAACGCGAGACGGACGCCGCGGACACAACCAGATTTGTATGGATTGTTAGCGCTGATCAGGTTCCGCCTCATCAATATCCTGTACGCTGTGTAGCTCTTCTATAAGGGACAGATCTTTAAGAGTGGCTGGAAGCTGGAGCTCGAGTGTGCGAGAACACGAGCTCGGAGGTGTTCGCTTACAGATGGATTGTGACGATGGCTGGCGAGGCGCTGCCAAACTCGGGGATTGATGTCAGCTCATTGTGGTCCAGTCTCCTGAGGGGTCAAACACAAGAAGACGGTTTAATTACACGTCGAAGCGAAGGCCAAGGCGTTTTATCAGAGGCGCACAGAGAGCAGAAATCAATGTGTATAATTGGGTCTAAACAGGAGGCAAAAGTAAAGGACGAAACAATTCATGTTCGTGTACGCGTGAATACGACGATGTGAGGACGGTACTGAAGGAAGAGGGAAGAGCGGAAGAGCGCTCTGGCCCGTGGCCAGCTGTAGCCCCTCTCCGTATAAAATATTTACAGGGCAGGTTAGTGAGTGGTGTCGGGTGATGATGGAAAGTCCTTATTATAGCAAACCTCCTCTTCACTCCCAATTCCCCCCGCTTTGAGAACAATAGCCTCCGACAAAAAGCCTTAAGTGCCCAATAAAGCTGACTGACAGTTGGGCTATGAAATCATTAACTACTGCACTGTAATTGACACGTGCGATTAAACTCGTTACTGCGTTTCTCCGGAGCGTCTCTCGTCCTCGCCGATGCGCGAGAGGATAGATCAGTCTGAGAATGCATTTATTTTGAAATCGCGTCACGAGCTTTTAACTACAGCCGAGAGTACGAGATTACACCGGTTACGTCATTCACAGCGGCAGTCGACGAGGTATGTGGAAGAGGGCAGATGGCGCTTTCGTCCGAGTGCCTCCGAGAGGCACGTGCTTTAACCTTTAACCTACCCAGTTTGTAGGTATACCAGAATAATACTGACCAGATTGTGGAGGAAAATGGGAGGGAAATTTATTCATTAAAATTGTATCAATATCCACCCATCTATTTTCCACACAGGGTCGCGGGGAGCCTATCCCAGGGAAGTCGGGGCACAAGGCGGGGGACGTCCTGGACGGGGTGCCAACCCATCGCAGGACACAATCGGACACGACGGACAATTCAGAGATGCCAGTCGGCCTACGGTGCACGTCTTTGGACTAGGGGAGGAAACCGGAGTATCCGGAGGAAACCCCCGAAGCGCTGGGAGAACACGCAAACTACGCGCACGCAGGGCGGAGGCGAGAATCGAACCCCCAACCCTAGAGGTGCGAGGCGAACTCATTCTTCTTCTTATTATTATTATTATTAATTTCCTATACTGTAGATATTACCCATTTGTATAATGATTGTCAATCATGATAAATATTTAAATTCACGTGTATAAAATAAATCCGCACAGTTAAACGTGAATAAAAAGTGAGAAGAATCACACTCTCAATTTGCTTTTAGTGATTTGCTCAAAAAAATTCGCTGTGTGTGTAAAGTGTCTGATTTCACGCCGGAGTTGGACAAATCTTGGCCTGGATGGATGTTACGTTACGGTCGACAGTTCCACAGAGACGTCTCGAAGACGCAGATTTCTACTCACACTTCTTTAAGGTTGGGCAGATTAGAGAGGATGTCCGTATCGACTGCCGTCAGCATGTTGTGGCTCAGGTTTCTGAAACAGAGAGGGGGGGGGGGGTTAGGGTTTGGACAATACTGATCAATACCGAGTACCCACGTAGCAGTTTCACTGTTAGTGTTTAACATTCTCTTGGCACGACCGAACTGAACTTCTCTCCCTAGCAAATTCTGATCACTTCTCCCCCAGCCACAGTTCTTTAATGCCACTGAGACAGACAAACGCAGCGCCAGGAACACAGTCGCTTGGTAAATCACTCGGCTCACAGCCTCGACAAAACTCCACCATTTATAATCGTTTCAATCTCAACATCTTTCCTCGTTTTTTTTTTGTTGTTGTTGTTGTTGTTGTCGTCGTTCTGGAAAAATCAGCAGATAGAGTCTGGCAGTGGCCCGAGCCTCCAGCTATTCCTGCTGAAACTTTGAGATTGATTACAGTGCGACGCCAGGCCCGCCCCTTAACTACTGCAGAATTACGCCGAGACTCGGTGCCAGATGCACGAAACCAGACTTAACTGTTTGTGCGAGAGAGCCCGCAGCGACCCGATCAGCAACGAGGATTAAGAACGTGATCAATATAAACAACAGAGCTGAACATTTATATGTGCGAAGCCTTTTAGTAATAACCAGAACCTTTAGAGATGTATTCATCAGATTCGATCAAACCTGCAACCTTCACGCTGACGCTACTTTCCGTCGTAGCCGAGGACTAGCCGCTTAGCAAGAGCTAGCGATGTAGCAATAGGTGTTATTAGAACTAGACACACAGTACGCTCTGACACTGGACTACCGAATGTGTTTGTTATTATACAGGAACGTTCGGCTAAATACGAAGACCGAACGCTGTAAAAGCTTAGAAACCACTTAGGAGAAGATTTAAAAGATTAACATCTTGCTAACTTGATAAAGCTAGCGCCTTAACCAGGGTGATGTTTTTTTTTTTTTATCAGGGCTTCTCTCTGAATCTCGTTTTCAATCCCGATGCGCTGAGGAAAGACAGGTTTGAAGGAGTATTTGTTTGAATCTGTGAGTGAGTCAGAATGCAGAGTTGCGCGCGTCTCTTAGCGAGGCTACTTTGCTAAGACGGCGAAACACTGGCTGAGAATCAAGACGTTTTCTGACTCTGCACACACACACACACACACGGCTGAGGGAAGTATGATTAAATAAATAAATACGAATACATTTTCTTCAGAAAATAAGATAAATAAACAGACAGATAAACCTAGCAAGACAGTGTTAGCATGAATCTGAATGGGGAAGGGCGACAGCTGAGAAGGTAAGAAAGCAGAGGCTTCTGCTTTGTGTGTGTGTGGAGATAATATCAGAGTACAACGTGCCCCTGAGGCAGCACTTTGACAAGGCATCACACGCTTGACCCTCCTGCTGCCATTGTGCGCCGCCGTGCTAAACTGCCATCCGTGGTACCGAAAGCAATTACCTAATCATGCTAAAGCAAAGTGAAAAATTACAGGGTTTCCCTCAAATCTCTCCGGTGGGGGGGAGACGAGGAGAAAAAAGGGAAAAGTCGGACACGGCTAATCTGCAACAGGGATCGGCGCAAATGTAGGACAAGCCCCACGCTGCTAAAAGCGGCCATAATGAAGGCCGGGCAGAGGGAGCCTTCGTCGAACGTAGCGCTCAAAGAGCCTCTGTTCTGGAGCAACGAGCGACTCGTGGGTGTCAGATATCGGCCATTTCAGAAAGAGAGCCATAAGAGAGACCGAGGAAGCTGATTTAGTGCAGAAGGCCGTCTGGTTAACCAACAGTGTCAAACCTTTTGTGGACAGTTTATTACTTTTTAAACACAGACGTCAGACTGGGCTTTATAGTAAATCTTAGTGCGCTGGATTTATGGGACAGATAACCCCAAGCAGGATCTCGGCAGCCCTTTAATAACTTTTTTTCTTTTCTTTTACTTTTATGTAGTTTTGTAAATCTCAGACAAATCCTAGACAGTACAGCCAGTAGACGGCTAGTCGAGCGATGCCGACTGTACCGCCGTCTGTGAAGAGAAATAAAATCGCGGGTTTCTCCGGTATCGGAGGAATTGCATCTTGTGCCAAAAGTACTGCACGAAACGTTTTTAAGAAACGGACCAAAATATACAACGAGGGGAAAAAAAAAAAAAAAACGCTCAAAAACTCAACATGGCCGTCAAATAAACAGCGTCGTTTGTTTTCTAAGCTTCGTTTTTCGCTAATCACGGTTTACGAACCGTAAACCCGCTAGAGTTTTCGTTTACGCGCTCAAACTTTTCGTTTACGCTACGCAAGTTTATGTTCTTAGTGGCTTAGTGGTCAGCATGTGGGTTGGGGGTTCGAGTCCACACCTCCAGGGTTGGGGGTTCGAGTCCACACCTCCAGGGTTGGGGGTTCGAGTCCCGCTGTGGCCCTGAACTTTACCTCCCAGACCCGCCTCTCCAATTTTTTCACATAAGTTTAAATTTGCAACGTGGATGGAAACGCCGCTATTGTCAACATTGGAAAATTACTGTGGTTTAAGAGGGACTTTTGAATTACTGTGGTTGAGATGAAACTTTCTGGCGCATCCTATTATCGGGAAATCATCAACTTTGCCTCTGTAACAGTAACTCTGCTGATTATTTCCCTATAAACATCACGTTTATTTCTTAGTGTAACGCCAGTGGAACCAACGGAGACGTCTTCATGATAACAATATCATATCATATCATATCATGTCACCCATTCCTAGTGCTTGGCTCCATGAAGGAGCTTGTTTAGTCGACGGTCTGAACGCCTAAATCCAGAACAGGTGACTAAAAGTAATCCACGGACGCCAATAAAGTCCGTACATACCGTATGTATGTTGAGAAATATGTGAATCAGTTACTGGTAAAAACACGTTCACAACAAAGTTTTACTTGTCGGGTTTACCAGAGTTTACCGCCGCCACACTTCCGTCTCAGTAACCGTACTCGCTGGTGGTTTACAACTTGAAAGGCCACGGGCTCAAGGAGGAAAGGAATCGAGTGTTTATATAACTTTGATTTGATCCGCCCCGGTCGCCCTGCTTTGTTTCGCCCGCTTTATCTTATCTGATGACGTTAACTTTCACACCTACCGCTTAACCCCGAGGTCGTAACTCAAACGGCTGTCACAATCGCTGGTGTGTAGGCTGAGCAAAACACTCCCCTTTTCCCAGCCGCTTCCCTGTAGAATCCGCGGAGCTGTGAGGGCTCCGTGTGTACGTCTGTTCCCTGAGGAGATGGTTTTACCAAGTGCAACTTGTAGAAACCAAGGAGCCGACTGTATCTCAGGTCTAACAAGAATGACCAAGATCTCTTCATCATCGCACACCAATTTATATGATTGCTATCTCTGGCTGAAGCCATTCAATGGTGAATGCAGCCAGCAAGGTTTAGCGCAGTGGAGTGGACTGAGTGCAAGTGGAGCAGATTGGTGGGAATCAAGTTCAAGGGCTCAGTCTCGAGAGGTTTGGCGTCACCAAACGAGATGAACGGACGAACGAATGACGAAGAAAGCCTTTCTCGAGCATTCCTTGATGAATGGTGAAAGGATTTTTAGCATGCTAAGTCTTTTCCAAAAAGACAAATCCTTCTTGTTCCTTCAGGTTCCACAGAAAAAAAATCGTCCCCCAAAATGGACAAGCTGAAGATTTCTTTTTATTTCATTTTATTTTATTTTTTTTGACCAGAGTACCTCGTAGACTTCAATCATGGACCCTGAACACATCTTTTGGATAGTCCTACACATTAAATACACGCAGTATTATTCAAATCCGGTGCACGTACTACTTCAACGTCCCTCGCCTTTCAAACGATTGGCTTTTGTGCCAGGTTATTGACGTTTGTTTTGACCTCTGCTTTATCTGAAAGAAAGTTTTCAGTTGGCTCCTTGGCTCACGGAACATAGGAAGGGGTCGGATGGCGAAACCGTAGAGGTTGGTACCTCTGCATTTTGGGAGCTATGGAGCTGCTAGGATAAGTACGGAGTATGAAGCTGTGCAACAAGCATTAAACGCCGCAGTGAAATCGATCAGTCGTTGTCCGATAGATACGAGGAGACAAGTCGTTTAATAAAATGCTGTGGGCATCGAACATGTTCGAACAGAAATCTCAAGGATGTGCGAGCGAAGGCTCTGATTGAAGTAATCAGTCAAACTTGGAATCAGACGCTACGTTGCATTCGGGTTTCCGTCAGCCTCGGGGTGAAGCATTTACAACGGACAAATTCTTTACTTGTTATTCTAAATAAGGAGCTTTTCTCGTGAAACGAGATGCCATACTGCTGAGCATACACGTACACGGTACGCACGACACGGGTCATATTAGGACTTTGATTAGTCGTCCATTTTTACAATTAGCAGAAGAAATTAGCCAGCTAATAAATCAGCCTCGCTTCCTTCCCTTCTTTTAACAAATGACTTCCTGTGCCAGGAAATAACCAAGCAAGATGTCATTTGTTTTAAAGAGTCAAACTTATTTGGACAAGCAAGGTGGCTAGACCCCAAATACGAAAACAAAATCGATTTATACACCAAAATTAATAATATATAACCGCCGAGCGGTTCTACAGCAAGTTCACCGCCGTGTCTGTTCCGATATCCGATAAAAATGTCTACGATCGAATTTTTTTTTTTATTAAAAAACCGTGAAGCTGAGCTGCAGAAACAGCAGCATGATTCGTAGCGTGGTGGAGATATAGTGCTCCTTATCAGGCCATCTTTATGGCCGACACGCCGAGCACGCACTTTGCTCCTGAGAAGTGTGAAGTGATGGCTGTGACGGGCCTTTATGACGCAGCTGGTAGACAGAGAAGCGATTTAACGCGTCCCCTTTCAGACGGCTATAAACTGGTCAAAGAATAACCCGGGCAGAGAGAAAGACAAAACCAGAGAAGACGTTTTGCCTCTGTCTCTCTCTGCATCACTTTCTCTCGTCGCTTTCCTGTCATAAAGAGGTTTATAGCTCGGCAACAGGGCTGATAGGGAATCCAGGGGCTTTCTCTCTCTCAGACCAAACACTGCTGAGAGGTACGGCGGAACGGATAAAAGCGTCCGCTAAAAACGTCGACGTGTAAAACCTCGCACGGGCCTTTAGGACAACTTCCAAAGTCTGCGCTCTAACGAGGAGTTAATCACCAGCTGATTAACGTGGACTCCGTTCTTTCCGCTTTGTTGTTGTATCTGAACCTGAGGAAAATCACATCTCGGGCCCATGTGCACAAATGCTGAATAAACGAAAGGAGCCAAACGCACATGCTGCAACGGGCAAAGGGTCTGCTCTTGCCCGGGGCACGGAATGATCCGGAGCCGCGCAGACGCCAGCCAAGAGTCTGACACAACGCACATACACACAGAAAGAGAGAGAGAGAGAGAGAGAGAGAGAGAGAGATTAGGCTTGATTACATTTGTGCGTTTTTTGTTTTTTTTCCTTTGTAAAAATTGGTCATCGTTTTATGGCGTGTACGTGAAGACGGCATCCAAGATTTATTGCAGAAGATAATAAATACAGCTGTGCGGGGAAGAATGAGTGATCATTAGACATCATGGCTAAGTTTATTATGCTTGCGTAGGGAAAAAAAAAAGAAAAAAAGAAGTCGTTATTACAGTGCCAATTGAGCAGGGGGATCGTAAGGCACGTGATTTTGTGAATGTTATGCAAGGATCTGATCTGCTTAGATAGAGCCAAGAACTGTAAGAAAGACATACTTCCGCAGTCCCGGGCTGGGGGGGTGGGGGGGGGGTGAAGGAAGGGGTTGGTGAAGAGACAGGACACTGTTACGCAAGTGTGTGCTTGCAGAGGATCGTGGATCCATCTTTAAGTCATTAGTAAAACAATAGCAACGTTTCCTTCCAATCCAAGAATTTGACTTGTGCGAATAATTGGAACATCGCATAAAACATTCGCGAATAAAGCGCCGTTTCTATCCCGTGTGTTCAGAGCAAAATCACCACTTCTGAGGAATCCGGCGAATCTCGCTCTCCGCGGTTTTTTTTTATTCCCGAGCCGATTGTCCAATCACGTGATTTGCTGAGGCAAAGTCGAGGAATTTATTTATACGGTAAATGTGTTTCCATCGTAGTTTATGCATGTCTTCTTATCGAATAAAAAAAGAAAAGAGCTGCCTCAAATTGAGTTGGTTTTTTTTTTTAATGCACATTTCGTTGATTTTATTCACGGTTTAAGTCCAGTGTTGTTGTTTTTTTTTTGCATGTGGATGGAAACATAGCTGCTGTAGCCTGACTATGTTGATCAATTAACGTTTGTTTTTTTTAAAAAAAATAATCAAAAATTCTTCTGATACGAAGTTATGAGGTGCGTACTCCTCCATTACAGTTGATGACTAACTCATGGGCGTTTCGATAACACAGTGTACCCTATAGCTAATTATACAACATATACATTGTTACATAACACGTTGTTCTGCGCGTTAATTGCGCTATAATAACGTACGTAAAAGGTCGACGGTCGGAGATCGTCCTCATAACCGCCGTAGACGTCGAGTTCGTTTAACTGCGTTTTATTGGCTACCTGCTGCTATGGTGAGAAACAAGATTAACCAATCAGGATCAGGCGTTTTTTTTTTTTTTTTCCAGCTAGCTACACTCTGAGCGCTGGGATAACGAAATGGCAAATTATGGAAGTCCTGGAAGTTCAACAGCGGAGAAACAGAAGGTTAGAGCTTGTTTTACGTGATGAAACGTTACTTCCTCGTGTTACTAGCATCATATTTGAATCATTTTCACAGTAACGTAAAAAAAAAAAATGATATCACTTACTATGATTTTCAAACAATATGGACAAAATATCAAGAGAATAAATCCATTATTCCTCCATGCAAGTCATAAGTTCTCCTACGCACTAAGATTTGCCAGGTTGTGATTTTCAATTACAGGACTACGCATGCTGGGGGTGTTCCTCAAGGCCCTATGCTCTCCGACTCTCGTTTTTTTTTGTTGTTGTTTTTTTCACCCCTCCCCACCCCCGCTCTTCTTTCTCCCCCTAATGTCTTTTCCAGATCTCCAAACTCTTACCAGATGTACAGAATTCACAGATGATTCATCCATCAAGTTCACTTTATAGACATTCTCTTAAAACAAAGGAGGTGGGGGCAGATATGAGGGCGCTCCGATACAGTACGTCTTAGAAGGAAACCTGCTTCAATTCCAAAATGACTCGTTTTTTTGTAAGGTCTAGAGCACTCATTGGTTCAGGAAGCAAAATGTCATTCGACTATTATCTTAGGTATTGGGTAAATTTTAGATATCAGAACAAGCTCGTCTCGAATCAATTCTACGCGTATTTGTTCGGCGCCTGTTTGTCGTTTTGGTTTGACGCTTTCACCTTTCTCTGTCCGTATTCGCGTTCTTCTGATTTGATTTGTGCGGTTGGAAACGACGACGACGACGACGACGAGAGGCTAGGCGATAAATCGGCCTGTCACGACCCGGCTTCCAGATGAGTGTCCTTGAAAACGTGAGGCGAGCTGCATGCGCCGAGTCCCTAGAACGCAGGAGGCTGTTAATGTGAGTGCCAGGCAAGCCAAGCTAAACACAGCCAGGCCCTCAGCTAGCTCCGATAACGCAAACATGCACACGTTCACATGCTCTCTCTCTCTCTCACACACGCACACACACACACACACACACACACAGACAGCTCCAGGCCATGGCGTACACCTGGAGCAAACCGGCTCGGGTTTCAACTTTCTCGGCACATTTTCTCCCTACGTGTCTGGATGGCAAGCTGTTTGTGTCAAACCTATGATCCGTTTTTATCCGGCTTTATCAATAAAACATGCAAATGAAATTACAGCCGTGTACAGAAACACATCGGCGACTCTTGGGTATTTGAATAAACAACAAAAACAAAACGGATGCACGTCACAAGCTGCTAATGGACTGACGACTGACTTCTCGGCACTGACCTGCAAACGCTCAGAACAGCGACACGCTCTTTCGAATCCTAAATAGGAATCGAGGCCGCCAACATTCCTTCCCCATACACGCACCGACCACTAGACTGCTTACCGACACTTCTAACAAGCAAAGAACACCCTACACCCTACAGATGCAAATCGGAGAAGATCGCTACCCCCCCCTTCTGCCTGCAAAAACCACAGAGCATGCTATTCTGGGTCAGGGGTCATGACCCTGTAGGCAGCATGGGAGGGCTGACTGGGGGAGCCAAAGACTGAAGCTCTATTCTTACGAGCCTGAGGGCGTGTATGAGTCACACCATGCTCGATTAGCATACTGTCCTTTTATCCACGTGCAGTGGGAAACTGGGAAAATGGCCACTTGTTTTAGACCCACAAAAACACCTAGGCGGAACGATGGCGTTTTAACGACCGAAAGGATTACAGGGTGGGATTTCCATCTGACTGTTGGGTTTATTTATTAAATGGTAGTGCCAGGATATTGGCGAAAGTCATCCTGCTTGGCTGAGGTGGGAAAATTGGCAATAGGTTTACACTGTACGATTTGTGCGCAAAGTATTCTTTGGACGTGAATTAATATCGCTGGTTCTTAGAGAAGCCACCATTAGGAGGATGAAATATGAAGGATGAGTTCGTTTGTCCGAGCGAACCCGTGTCCTGCATGGCGCTGATTGATTCTGAAATCACAGGGATATTGCAAGAAGGTCTTGATCGGAAAATTTGCCAGATTTCACCGAGATCATCCCGTGCGGTCTAAAAACCCGGCTTAAAGTCGACACGAAGAGGTTTTTTAAAATCGACGAAGACACGTTACGATGATGTGTTTGGCTACCGATTGACCGCGGACGCCATTTCGTCGCCGCTTTTCCGATTATTTATCATGACGGCGCTCGACGGAATCTCTCGGACGTCCCGAATGACAGGAGAGACCGTATTCCCTATAAAACAGGGATGAAACAAAACGCATCAGGAAGAATAGAATCCTGTGATTGGAGCTCAAAACCTTGTGACCTTTAAACACTACCAGACATCATTAAGATCTGACAACCTCCAACCAAAAATATCTTCACGCTAGCGCAAATGATCGACATAAACGATCTCCATAAACGGCCTCAATTGCAAATAAGACCTGGTCCGAGCTCCGCGTGAAACTAAACGTGGTCTATTCCTTCCCAGCAGACACTGGGAAAGTGTCTTCAGTTTTCCCTGAAGAACAAGAAAACTATTTAGACAACTGGAACATATCAGAGCTTCGTTTTTTTTTTTTTCCCTTTGTGATCGATGCAGCATGGACGAACACCCGAAGGACACCTCGGGATTACTTCTCAGGCTGAAATGACCGTGTATCCATGCGTCAGCTAGGTATCCTCTTGCAAGAACTGGTACACATTTACTTCCTCACGCCCAAGTTCCACGACCATCACGTCTCTAGTGTCGGCCAAATTCCTCCAGTTTAAATTCCTCACCTTGAAGATCTTGTAAAGTCGGGTAGTCGTCATGTAGTCATGTGACCATTACCTTTCTACTAGGCGATTTTGTTTAGCCGCGAAATGCTACGGATTAACCCCGTCCGACCTGCTCTGAGTGAAAGGACGTCCTCAGTTATCTCCCTTAAAGGTTACAAGATATAATTTCATGTCAGGTGTGATTCCTGCGTAACATCGGCTAAGCAATGTGATGTTACCACCTTGCATGTAAAGCCCTACATGATAGATTAGCACTGTACGTGCTACAGCGAAGATAAAAGATAAGGAAATAATGAATCTTAAGAGCGCTTCTACATTCACCTGTGTAGATATATCTCTTACAGCTTCAGCCACTTCACTATCGTGGTCAATGATGCAATGTCTGAGATCCAAACCAGTGAGGAACATGTGATATCACATAGGGTTAGGGTTACCAAATCGAAAGGGACCTTATTAGGGGTGTAAAGCACTGCTACTCTGTATCTGTTTAGTGCTCCAAATATTCCTGTATGTGTCTGGATTTAAATCTGAAGTGGGCGTGGCCTAAACCGGAACCCACAGGAGTGTAAATGTCAGCATGGTGGCTGAGTTCTGGCTCTGACAGCTGCTCGACCTCTGCTACATCACTCAAGTTCATAATTATCGTATCTCTATTAGTTTAGACCAGTGGTCACCAGCCCTCTTCCTTGAGCTTCCTGCAAGTTTCATCTCCAACCAAAATCTAACCTGTCTTAGTGGATCAAGAACTTCTTAAAGCAATGATTAGATGGTCAGGTGGGCACGATTATGGTTGAAGCTAAAGAAGGAGGTAGGAACTGTTATCTCCAGGAACAGGGTTGGGGACCGCTGGTTTGTATACTGTATTCGTATTCAGTTACATCCCTCGACGTTATGGAAGCAGGATCGATCCGTAAGCAGTTCTCCGCATAAATATTTACTTGTGAGTGCATAAAATGTTGGGAGAGCTCTAAGAACCTGGGTTGGAGTTCTGAGTGGTTCACACTGGGTTTTGCAAGTCTGTTCCTGAGAACGTCTTATTCAACTTCGCTCAAGGAGGTGACCTAACAATGAAGCAGTTCCCTTCACTCAGCACTCAACGCACCTAAACAGCTTTATCAGGTTTTCGTGATTCAGATCCAGTCATCCCTGACACGCGTTGGCAAAAAAATCACCCGACACTCCTAGCGTTGATGTAAAAAGGTCTTGTCATTCAAGCAATGTGTTTAAATTGCTTGCAGTATCTAGTTCTTTAACAACGCCTACGCCTATCCTTTGTCAATAAAATCTCTACAATATATAAAAGAAAGAGAAGTCAAGATTATACTGATATTATATTAAGATAATTATACAGTATAACCAGTTATCACTGTTTACAACATAATTATCATCGAATTTGTAGGAATGGTGTGAATCTTTGATCTTACGGTGAAGCAGTGATTCACTGATTTTTTTTTTTTTATTTGAGTGATTCAACTGTTTCCATTTTTGATTCCAATGGTTTTTATTTGATACAAACGTTTGAAAGAAATATTACGCATAGAATATGTGTTAAAATATTCCCAAAAAGCTTGTGCTACCCATCCATCCTTCCATTTTCTATACCGCTTATAGTTCAAGGTCGCGGAGAACCTGGAGCCCATCCCAGGAGGCATGGGGCACAAGGCGGGGTACACCCTGGACGGTGCCAATCCATCGCAGGGCACAATCACATACACACTCACACACCCATTCATACACTACGGACACTTTGGACATGCCAATCAGCCTACCATGAATGTCTTTGGACTGGGGGATGAAACCCAACATCCTATCCCTTGATACGGACCCAGACTTGCGTGCGTTATACGAGGCGATAACGAGAAGCCTCAAAAAGGTCAGCTCCTCCTTCAAACTGTTTATGATAACCATCTAAGATTCCTTTCTGGCGTGTCTTCTGACAATGCTTTCTCTCTGATATCTGCCGTCAAAAAGAAAGCCATCTTGGGCCAAACACGTCTAGGTGTTGCACAGATAATACAAAGTAGTAAAGCCCTTCCCTCTGAAAACACAACAGTCACGGCTAATGGAGAGAAGAAAAAAAAAAAACCTCGACCATAAAAGCTGATAAGGACACGATGTAATGTTCTGGCTTGAGGATCATGTGATTTTAAAGAATAACACTGAAGGTGAAGGTGAGGAGACGGACGTAAAACAATAGAGTGGAAACAAGAAAGCGACGTCCGACCACCTTCTGGAACTCGGTTTCTTTTATAAAGCCGTCCAGTTGTTGTTTGTTCCATACGAGACGACCGACTAATGCCAAAGAACGTTTTATTGCCCCCACTGATGGAGTCTTGGTGTTCATGGATCGAAATCGTTCATCACGGCTCAAAACGATTTCTATATGTCGGGGTGCCAACATTTAAGAGCGTCCCATTCTGCTCGCGATGATTATCACGATCGTCCAGGGCTGACCACAAGCTTGTATATTTTCTACAGTATTTATTAATGACCCTATAATTTATTACAGAACGATGTCATTTTTATCCGTTTATAGTTACATGTAATGTCGTGGGACGTCCTTGAAACAGGTCTGTTCCACTCATCGCTTACGTTACAGCAGCTCTACACAGTCGGTACCCTCGTCAGCCTTTCTTTTGGCCTTTTTCTTGACGCTCATAAGAACGAAAAGCAGCTTGTCTGAGAAACCCCTGAGCGTGAATTTGTCCGTCCTGAAGACTGTACAACCAGGGGGCGGGGCTTTCTCTCGGATTGTTACAAAGTACCGAAACGTGTACAGAAAGCGTCACCATATCGACAATTACACACGTTTTATTCATCTGTTTATGCGGACGCGCGCATTATTCAAGTACTGACAGAGCTGCGGTTTATAGAAAATCCATCAACACCTCGTGGCCAATCAGCACTCTGGTATTTTCTCTGATATAAACTTAATGAGTCTGTACTTCATTCTGCCTGATGTAGATTCCTAACCAAATCCACACCTAGAGCGATTCAGGCATACCTGACAGGTATTTGATACTCTCATTACTCTATTATTACTCTCTATTACGGCACTCAGCATGTGCTGTCGGGTATCACGATAACAATTTGCCTCAGTAATTAAAACGCCCGAGCGTTGTTTGGCGCTCTTAATCCAGCTATTGTGTTTGCTAGTTACTCAATCTGTTCTTCCTGCAACCAGCTCACACTTTCTGGTCCAAATGGTGCAAACGCAGATTCTGGATCAGCTCGGCCAATACATGACATTCGATCTGCACTTATAAGTCTTTTATTTATTTATTTATTTATTTATTTATTTATTTTTGGGGGGGGCGTCTAGGCACTCTGTAATTTGCAATTAGCACGTACGCGAAGAACGCAGACCGCAGAGTTGGCTAATTTTAGCACGAATCAAAGTGTGCGAGCAGTTTATCTCAGAAAATGATCAAAGGAAACAGGTTTTTCACAACATTAAGAGAGGTGTGGTGTGTACAGCTGTAGTGGTGTGTACAGCTAATGGGATCCATCTAGTTAGGAGTGAGCGATATGGTTAAAAATATATATATATACATATATAATCACCATACTTATAGATATTTCTTTACCAGTGCACTCAGAAGTTTTGTGTTAATGTCCGTCCACCTTGTTTATATTTCAACCTCATCATCCTGTGCTCTACTTCAAATATATATTTGGTTTTACACATCTATCTACAGACATGTAGGTTTTCTGAACGTGTATAAACTTTCATTACACAATGACGACTTCTCTACACTGCGATGATCACCAACCGTAGGCCTGGGAGCTCACGCCAGCTCTGAAACGGAAGGTGACCCGTCTACGTATCACCCAAAAAGGTCCCGCTTTCTCTCCACAGACCAAGTGCCAAAAGCGGAGTGGGTGATAAGATGTGATTCGGTTGTTATCACTGTATACGTTCGGATATGGTAAGTCTAATCAGGCCTACGATGAAAGGTTTTATCAGTCTCATTCCGTCTCTTTCTTTAGTCAGCGTATTCTTGTTTAATTTGTCTGGTATTACATTTCTAAAGGTGAACTTGTATTTTGTCACGTTATCTGTAGCATGGTGATTAATACTCACTGCAAAAGGAGTCCATACGTCTGTTCGCTACAAGACCAAGAATATTATATATTATATTTGTATATATGCGTTATATAGTATATTATGTTGTTATTACATAGTATATTATGTTGTCATCATTCTGCACATCTTTGGTTAAAACAACATGAAATGTTATCAGTAAATCTATATATATATACATATATACACACATATATATGTACAGTGATATGCTGTCGTAGTTTGACGCTTTGTTAGCGAAACTGAATGTTGTGATACCTAAATATTGTGCGATATACGTGTCATAAGTAAGTATCGTGATTTTCTGTGCGATATTGGTATAAGTATCGTGATATTTTTGTGCCCTATAGGTATCATAAGTAAGTAGTGTGATATTTTTGTGCGATATTAATATCATAAGTAAGTATCATGATATTTTTGTGCGATATTGATATCATAAATAAGTATCGTGATATTTTTGTGCGATATTGATATCATCAGTAAGTATCGTGATATTTTTGTGCGATATTGATATCATCAGTAAGTATCGTGATATTTTTGTGCGATATTGATATCATAAGTAAGTATCTTGATATTTTTGTGCGATATTAATATCATAAATAAGTATCGTGATATTTTTGTGCAATATTGATATCATAAATAAGTATTGTGATATTTTTGTGCGATATTGATATCATAAATAAGTATTGTGATATTTTTGTGCGGTATTGATATCATAAGTATCGTGATATTTTTGTGCGGTATTGATATCATAAGTAAGTATCGTGATATTTTTGTGCGATATTGATATCATAAATAAGTATCGTGATATTTTTGTGTGATATTGATATCATAAGTATCGTGATATTTTTGTGCGATATTGATATAAATAAGTATCGTGATATTTTTGTGCGCTATTGATATCATAAATAAGTATCGTGATATTTTTGTGCGATATTGATATCATAAATAAGTATCGTGATATTTTTGTGCGATATTGATATCATAAATAAGTATCGTGATATTTTTGTGCGATATTGATATAAGTATCGTGATATTTTTGTGCGATATTGATATAAATAAGTATCGTGATATTTTTGTGCACTATTGATATAAATAAGTATCGTGATATTTTTGTGCAATATTGATATAAATAAGTATCGTGATATTTTTGTGCGCTATTGATATCATAAATAAGTATCGTGATATTTTTGTGCGATATTGAAATCATAAATAAGTATCGTGATATTTTTGTGCGGTATAGATATAAGTATCGTGATATTTTTGTGCGGTATTGATATCATAAATAAGTATCGTGATATTTTTGTGCGGTATAGATATAAGTATCGTGATATTTTTGTGCGGTATTGATATCATAAATAAGTATCGTGATATTTTTGTGCGATATTGAAATCATAAATAAGTATCGTGATATTTTTGTGCGGTATAGATATAAGTATCGTGATATTTTTGTGCGATATTGAAATCATAAATAAGTATCGTGATATTTTTGTGCGGTATAGATATAAGTATCGTGATATTTTTGTGCGATATTGAAATCATAAATAAGTATCGTGATATTTTTGTGCGATGTAGGAATCATAAGTAGGTATTGTGATATTTTTGGTCATATCTCTATTAATATTGTAATAAAATTTCATCATAACAACTTTTCCAGTCTTTTAGTAGAAGAGTGCGGGGGGGGGGGCCTAACGGGCCGCAGGTAACCGAGATTAACCGGATTAACCCTGTGTCTGATCTCTCAGATTGGAACTCGCTACAGATTGGCCAATTAGTAGTTAGGCGATACTTACAGATAGACGGTCCGATCCGGTAAATCTTTCGGAATCTCGGTTAATTTCCGGTGGCTGCAGTCGGCCGCGTCTAAAGTGCACGTGCAGTTTTGTGAACACGGCAAATCCGAGCTCGCGCCGCCGTGAGCGTGCGTGATGAACAGTTCCAGAGTGACGAGGGAATAAAAAACATAATATGAAATGTGTCCCAGGGCCGCCGCCATTTTGTATCCGCTTCTATCGGCGGATCAGTTCTGATCTAATCTCTCCACAGTTCCGACTCAGGTTTGTTTTGGTTTATTATTTGTCCTCCATTGCGTCGTCTGGATGCGGAAAAGGCATCATGTATATGTTGTGTGTGGTGTTATTTTACAGGAAGCAAAAAAAAATGAAAATAAATGTTTGGGTTTTTAAAAAAAACAAAAAAAAAAACCACACACACACACACACACACACACACTGGTCCTAGTTTCACACCTTCAGGTCCGCGCACAAAGTTTAGTTCTCGTGTGTGTGTGTGTGTGTATGTGTGTTTAAAGTCCTGAATCAAAAACTAACGTGAAATAAAAGAGTCAAACGTTAAAAGATTGTAACAAGTCTAGAAAGTTTTTCGGTACCAAAGCCAAACTCGAGTCCAAAGCTGTTGTCCTTAAAAGGTTGAAAACGAGACGTGTGTGTGTGTGTGTGTGTGTGTGTAAGTAAATGTGTGCGCGCGCGCGCGCCGAGCGGTTGGATTGACTGTTTTGAATCCGATCCGGAGAGGGGGGAAAAATCGTTGTAAAAAAAAAAAGGTTTAAAAAGATAAATCCCACAATCACAGAACGTCACAAGTCTTTACAGTGGAGAGAAATCCGGGTTATATCGCTGTAATGTGTGTCCAAAAGAAAACTGGAAGAAATCTTGTCCTCGGACTCCATGGAGACATGTTTCAGTCTTCTGTCTTCACTGGACGATTAAACTACTTTATTCTCTCTCTCTCTCTCTCTCTCTCTCTTGTTGTGCAAATATGTTTAAAATAAACAACAACAACAACAGGAGCGTTTCGGTGTAAAAGCTGCTGTAACTTTCCAGGCTCTGCGACTGTACAAACCGGTGAAGCTTCTCATCAGATGGATCTTATCAAAATAAAGCAAATCCCCGCGAACCGATTATTTAACGCGTCTCCTTTCACTCCTGATCCTAACGGTAGATCTCTCTCTCTCTCTCCCTTTTTCCTTCCCCTATCTGTCTTTACTTTCCCCCTTTTCTTTTTCTCAGGACGCACTCACTCTCGCCCCACGTTGGAAGCCTGGGACTCGTCGAAGACCCGCCCATCTCCCCTCCTGATTGGTCAAAATAATGTAGCAGCAGCTGCCCTCCTGATCCCATTGGCTGCGCTTTACAGCTCGGCGGGTGAGAAAACAGTTGTCAATCACGGCGCGTTAGCCCCGCCCAGCTTCGCCACCGAGGGTGTGAAACCGCCCCGCCCACTTTCACTCTCAACCACAACTTAAAGTGGGAAGAAAAGAAAGTAAAGTGAAGTTTACTAACATACACTAAAATACACAGCTCAGTGAGATAAATGATATATACAGCAGCTGAGCTACGCCAAAATAAACTCAAGCAACATAAGAACACAAGCTAAACAATAAATAAATATGTGCATATATATGTATACATATATGTGTGTGTGTGTGTGTGTGTGTGTGTGTGTGTGTGTAGACATTTATTTAGAGCTATGGATTTAAATAAAATGTTAAATGAGCTAAGTATATATACAGCCATGTGAAAAAGTAAGTACACCCCATGGGAAAGCAGGTAGTTGTTTGTTTGTCGTTGTTTTTTTTGTTTGTTTGTTTTTTTGTTTTGTTTTTTACATATTTGGACAAGCAACCATTCGGTCCTCATTGAAACAGTGCCTATTAATAAAGGTGATACACTCTATAAACTCAAATGACACATAAAGTTGACATTTGAGTTTGACATTTGACGCTGAGCACGTGCACTCAACTTCTTTGGTCGACCATGGCGAGGCCTGTTCGGAGCGGAACCTGTCCTGTTAAACCGCTGTATGGTCTTGGCCACCGTGCTGCAACTCAGTGTCAGGGTCTTGGCAATCTTCGTATAGCCTAGGCCATCTTTATGTAGAGCAACAATTCTTTTTTTCAGATCCTCAGAGAGTTCTTTGCCATGAGGTGCCATGTTGAAGTTCCAGTGACCAGTATGAGGGAGTGTGAGAGCGATGACACCAAATTTCAGTGTTGTCACATGAAAAGATATAATCAAATACTTACAAAAATGTGAGGGGTGTACTCACTTTTGTGAGATACTGTATTAATATATATATATATATATATATATATATATATATATATATATATATATATATATATATATATATATTAATCTGAGCTAAAATAAAATAAATTAAATACAAACTAATAAAACTTGAATGTTAAAAGCTAAATTAAGTTAACACAAGCTAAATAAAACCTTAAACCTTAACAAATAAATAAATAAACAAAAATACACGCAAAAAATAAATACGCAAATAATCTGAGCTCAACTTTAAAAATAAGCTTGAACAAAATGTTGTAAATAAATAAAATATTGAATCAAATATAAAGAATATAATTAAACTAATATTAAAAATGTAACTGATAATTTTGAAGAATATTTATTTATTTATTTATTTATTTATTTATTTATTTATTTATTTGATTTTTTTTTTAAGTAAGCCAAAAATAGCATTTAATTCAATTAAAAAGATAAATACACTTTGAGCGACAGGCTAAATGACAGATATTTGTTTTTAACGTATATTTTAAGCTTTAAGATCTTTAAAATCCAAAATTAAAAAGTTAAAAGTAGGGGAAAAAAAGGGGGGAGAAATATAAATTCAACTAAAATAAATAACTAATGAATGACTGGCTAAATGACAGAGATTTGTTTTTATATAAATGTTGCAGTGATTCTTTAAAATGAAACCCAGTGTGTTTATAACAGTAAGCAAATGAGATGAAGAGACCCATTTGTCAATAAACATGTTTTGTGTGTGTGTTTGAAGGGCATTTCTTTGATATGACAGTATATTTATGACAATAATTAAAGCAGACAACAGAGACAATAAACAACTCCGTCTCAATCATTTCCACGTCCCAGATGATGTGCTGTTGATTATGTCTGCAGCTGTGTGTGTCCAAGAGACTTTCTCACAGCGCATCAGCTGTGTTCTGAACTTGTAGATTGCACAGAAATAATAATTTACTTGTGTATGACTTGTGTGTGTGTCACATGTAAGATCTCCTGGGTTTAATCATTTCTGGTTGAAGTGTGAATAAACAAGAGCAGTTGACAGAAAGCAGTTCTCGGCTGCTGGAAAACAATCGGCGACTCGTGGAATCTGCAGCCGTGCGTTTTCCCCTCTTTAACCTAAAAGGCATGTGCTTCAGGTATGCCAGCTTTCTATTTCCAGAGGCCTGCTGACATGGCTTCTCCCGTGATTTACCTGCCAGTTCACCAGCTGTAAATAATTTGCTTTGCAAATAACTCCTGTGTGACGCGCGGGTCAAAGTTGGAGTTTAAGATTAGGATCAATAGAAGCTTGTGCACCGTAACATAACGTGCTGGAGGTCACTGGGTGAGTGAAGGACAAACATGCAAGGAAGAAGATGGAGGTGCGCAGTGGTCGAGATATAAAGCTCTGCCCCGTTTAGAAATCCTGAATCCAGTAGAGATCTCTGATATCCTTCATAAGAAGTTTGGTTATTGGGTTGAATCCCTAGTGCTGGTGCTTCATTGGATACTTCAGCAAAAAGCTGATCTGAAAAGTCGTACTACTGTCTGTCTGTCTGTCTGTCTGTTTATCTCTCTATCTGTCTGTCTGTTTATCTCTCTATCTATCTGTCTGTCTGTTTATCTCTGTCTGTCTATCTCTGTCTGTCTGTCTGTCTGTCTGTTTATCTCTCTATCTGTCTGTCTGTCTGTTTATCTCTGTCTGTCTGTCTGTTTATCTCTCAGTCTGTCTGTCTGTCTGTTTATCTCTCTATCTGTCTGTCTGTCTGTCTGTTTATCTCTGTCTGTCTGTCTGTCTGTCTCTCTGTCTGTTTATCTCTCCATCTGTCTGTCTGTTTATCTCTCTATCTGTCTGTCTGTTTATCTCCCTGTCTGTCTGTCTGTTTATCTCTCTATCTCTCTGTCTGTCTGTTTATCTCTCTGTCTCTCTGTCTGTTTATATCTCTATCTGTCTGTCTGTTTATATCTCTGTTTATCTCTGTCTATTTATCTCTCTTTCTGTCTGTCTGTCTATCTGTTTATATCTCTCTGTCTGTCTATCTGTTTATATTTTTGTCTGCCTGTCTGTCTCTTTTTTTCTCTCAGTCTGTTTATATGTCTCTGTCTGTCTACAGTATCTGTGTCATCTGGTTGCTTATTTGTCTGTCTGTCTGTTTAAGTCTTTATCTGTCTGTCTGTTTATCTCTGTCTGTCTGTCTCTTTATCTCTCTATCTGTCTGTCTCTCTGTCTGTCTGTTTATCTCTCTGTCTGTCTGTCTGTTTATATCTCTATCTGTCTGTCTGTTTATATCTCTATCTATCTGTCTGTCTGTTTATCTCTGTCTATTTATCTCTCTTTCTGTCTGTCTGTCTATCTGTTTATATCTCTCTGTCTGTCTATCTGTTTATATTTTTGTCTGCCTGTCTGTCTCTTTTTTTCTCTCAGTCTGTTTATATGTCTCTGTCTGTCTACAGTATCTGTGTCATCTGGTTGCTTATTTGTCTGTCTGTCTGTCTGTCTGTCTGTTTATCTCTCTGCCTGTCTGTTTAGCTCTTTATCTGTCTGTCTGTTTATCTCTGTCTGTCTGTCTCTTTATCTCTCTATCTGTCTGTCTGTCTATCTGTTTATCTCTCTATCTGTCTGTTCGTTTATCTCTGTCTGTCTGTCTGTTTATCTCTGTCTGTCTGTCTGTCTGTTTATCTCTCTTTCTGTCTGTCTGTCTATCTGTTTATATCTCTCTGTCTGTCTATCTGTTTATATTTTTGTCTGCCTGTCTGTCTCTTTTTCTCTCTCAGTCTGTTTATATGTCTCTGTCTGTCTACAGTATCTGTGTCATCTGGTTCTCTGTTTGCTTATTTGTCTGTCTGTCTGTCTGTCTGTCTGTCTCTCTGCTGCGTGCCTACCTGCCTGTCATTCCGTCTGTCTGTCTCTGTCTGTTTGGTCTATCTCATTCTCTGTCTGTCTGCATATCAGTCACTCAGTCTGTCTATCTCTCTATCTCTCTACGTATCTATCTTAAATGTAAAAATGTACATGCCACAGAATCTAATTTGTACTTTTATTATAATTTCGATGGTTTTTTTTGTTTTGTTTTGTTTTTTTAACATTTAATAGTAATTGTAATGTGTTGTGGCTTCCCGAATGACACTTTTGCACTGAACATCTGAACAGCTTTATGAGACAACTGGGGTTTCAAAATGCTGGTCTTGAACCATGTTCAGTATTAACCCTTTAAATGCTGTGGATCTGTCAGAGGGGCCAGGCTGACATTCCTCACTCGCATAACTCGGAGTACTTACCGAATAATAATATGCTTTAAAGTGACTTCACCGTTTGTGTTTAATGGCTTTAAAATTTCACATCTGAGCAAAAGCCTGCATCTTCAAACGTTCCTCAGGAATGAGTGCAACTGGTGTGTAATCAGCACTCGGTGAATAAATCCACCTCCTGTCTTTATTTAAAGGTGGAATGTGGAGGTTTACTCCGCTGTCTGTGAGTAAACTCAGCTCTAGGCTTGCTGCAACTTTACGGTTTCCTAGCTGTGACTGTTATGATGCAGTAACGTCTAATTATGTGGTAAAACCACTAATCCGAAACACTAAAGCACTAAAAAGATAATAATACTGTGGCTTTATTGTAGCCGTGGCTTAATTGGTGCCAAACAGTTTACATCTCTGACAAGTGCTTTGTACTCGTACACAGCCAAAAAATCAATTTCTGAAATTTGGTCCATTTTGAAACGTCTTTAGATCTTTAGATTTCGCTCTTTTATTGTGTTTCAGTAATCAGTGCCCGGAGTACGCATGGGCTGTGTTTGGCTCGGTCAGGTCCGGATAATGAGAACTGTGTGGGCATGCTAGTCACAACCTAATGAAAGCAACATATGATTGATTGTATTTCTTTGTCTGCCCCTCTCTCTCTCTGTCTCTCTCTCTCTCTCTCTCTCACACACACACACACACACACACTTTCTCTCCCTCATCCTTTGTGTGTTTATGTGCTTGAATGTTTCCAGTCCTGTTCACGTACCGCTGGAAAGAGATGAAAGAGAGTTCAGCATGCGGTGGGACTAAAGGTGCAAAGCGTAAAGACATTAGATGCACCGCAGAGAGAGATGCAGCCCCTGACCACACGTTTATTCCAGGTTTTGGGGAGAATGGATTGCGCATATGTGTTTGTGATGTTCACCGTGCCAGATTCTTTAAAGATAACAAGCCCATCTGTTGGGGTTATTCGTCACCAGTAAATCAGGGGAGGCGTGAAATCGGACGGGCTCACGGAGCTCGCGCTGGATGGCCGACAGTGTGGAAATGCCTCGTCTAATAAGAAACAGAGCTGCAGCTAAAGCGCACGGTCCATATGATCCATGCAGCACATTCATACACGCATGTGTACAGGCCAGGTATCTTTCAGAACGTGTGTCTTCCTTGATGCACACTAGAGGTGTGTGTGTGTGTAGGGGGGGTTATTTTTTTTATTCCACTCCTGGCCACTGCCAGAAGACTTTTAACCAATCCCTACTGCTCCTGAAAACATTCTGACCAATCCCACACTTCCCTGAGGGAATCGGACCAATCTCACGTGCTCCTGAAGGAATCCTGACCAATCCTGCCCACTCCCGAAGTCCTTCTGACCAATCCAAACTACCCTCTAAAGAAATTTGACCAATGCTGACCACATTCAGTGGAATTCTGGCCAATCTCACCTGCTCCTCAAGGAACTGTGAGCAATCCTGCTCGCTCCTGAAGGAATCCCGACCAATCCTGCCTGCTCCCGAGGGAATCCTGACCAATCCTGCCAGCTCCCAAAGGAAATCTGACCAATCTTGCCCACTCCTGAAGGAATTCTGTCCAATTCTAAACAGTCCTGAAGGTATTCTGACCAATACTGCACGCTCCCAAAGGAAGTCTGATGTTCAAAGGAAATCATACCAATCCCACATGTTCTTGAAGGAATTCTGACCCATCCTGTATACTCTTGGAGGAATTCTTACCAATCCTACCTACTCCTGAATGAATTCCGATCATTCCCGCTTACCCCGAAGGAATTCTGACCAATCCTGCCCAGTCTCGTAGGTAGTATTTTTGTTGGTACTTGCCTGCCCCATCTCTGCATAAATTCAATAGCAAGACTACATTTTAACTGCTAGCACAATCTCTGAACTACTCCTACACACACAAAAAAAAATGGTGGTAGTTGTTTTGTACATTCTCACTTGTTAAAAATGAGACATGATGGGGCTAGATGGAGACCATACACACAAGCACTGTGGTCTGTCAGTGACTACATTGTGAGAAATCTAAAAAGATAAAGGATTTTTTTTTTCTTAAAAATCGAGTGCATTCATATAAGCGGCATTCCTGCAGACCTCAAAAATGAGCGATCAGTGACTAAGGCCACTCAGTCATGGAAATCGAGGTCAACAATGTGAGTCAAGCGACGCTTTTTTTCCACACAAAACCCCGTGCAGGTGTCCAAACAAGCGGACAAAAATTCTTTATTGTGTGGTGTGCACTAACATTTACATTTCTCCCCATCGTTTGTTTAATAAGGCGAATGAATCTCACTCACTTCTGCCAGGTTCTATCGTCCCCCCCCCCCCCCCCCTTTCTACCTTGTTGAAAGAGGGCTTCCTTCACCCTGACGGTGCTGCTGAAGAACCTCTCGCATTGTCGGTTACGCTTTCTCGTAGCCCAGTGTCTGTCAGAGGGCATGCATCGTCAAGCCAGCGTTGCACGAACACCATGTTTCTATTTGTTTTGGAAGGAAAATGTATCTGCTTTTGTCAGCACACGAAGCTGGCTATGGGCGACAGGTTCCACTTTTTTTCAAGCCCCGATAAAGGACCGATAAAAGTTTACTTTTCTCCGAGACAGCTATAGAATATGTGCTAAAAGAAGCAGTGGCCCAGAACTGTTTGTTCAGCTCCGAGCAAGGAATGCTGGGAGCAGCCGATTCGTGAAAGGTGGCTTGTATGCAGCGTGGCACTCGAGGTGCAACCACTTTTGTTTGGCAGCATTCTTTGTTCAAAGTTTTTTTAGGCTGGATGGACCTACGCCAAGGACTCTCTCTCTCTCGCACACAATAAATACCCCTCTCTCTCTCTCGCGCACAATAAATACCCCTGCTCTGTTGGCAGCACTGTTTTTCCGTACTGTATTTCTAGCAACAGATCACAGGACGCCAGTAAAGATAAGGTGATAATAATAAAACTCCAATAATATGCTGCTCCTCTAGCCTTGGAAATGATCATCAGACATAATGAAAGAAATAAAGTCGGTTGCACCACTTCTCTTGGGCCTTGACAAACGGTGAAAGTGGGTTTTGCAGTACGGCTGCTATGTTTCCAAGACCCTTCAGAGCGATTAGTCAGCCTTAAGCAGCAGTATTGCATCAGGCGAAATTGAAGTGAGATTCATTTAAGTGCCTCCTCAGCCAATCTCACTGAACCGATACAATACAGACAAATTTAATATCTTACATCTAATCTGAAGTAACCGATTTCCCTTTGCGACTATAAACATTGCATATAGAGTGCATTTTAAAAAAATAAATAAAAATGTTGCTGTTGCTAAGGTACAATCACTGAAAACCATGAAGTAATGGTAGTAATGTTGGTCTTGCTGTCACTGATAGAATCTCTATAAATGAAACAGACTAATGTAACCTGCTACCCAGGTAGCCAAATGATGTTGGGAGAAGGTTGGCCTAATGTCAGCCATTCACTTAGGAAAATATTGTGTGCCAGCATTGACCCGATGTTTTTTTTTTTTAGTCGACTGGACCAATGTTGGGCCACTGGAGCCAAATGACTTTCATTAAACTGGCAGGGTTGGGCTAACGTTGGCAAAAGAATACTTTTTTATAACAACCCTGCCAATTTTGGGCCAAACATTGGCTTTGGAGCACTTTTCACATATATTCCACCAATTTTGGGCAAGTACTGGCAAAGGAAATTGGCAAAAATTGGCAGCATTGTTGTAAAAAGTGTTCCAATGTAAAGCCAACGTTGGCCCAGAATTGGTGGAATACGTGTGAAAAGTGTTCCGAAGCCAACGTTCGGCCCAACATTGGTAGGGTCCTTATGAAAAAAGTTCCTTTGCCAACTTTGGCCCAACACTGCACATCAGTGTATAGGGAGTGCCACGTAAAGTAAGTCTGGCCTCCTCTGTTCTGCAGACGGAGGAAATATCAAGCCTCTTCTTTTTCCCTGCTCTGCTATCCAAATACATTCCGAGTACTTTTCAATTTCTCTGCATGAACAAATTCTGTGGAGATATTTTCCTATTTTTAATCAAACGTGAATGCAATTATGATATTCATTTTACGGCTCACAAATCCTAAATCAGATAGTGGTGTAGGTTCCACAAGCAGAGTGGAGGTCGGGCCAAGTAGAAAGCTCCAAAGCCTTCCGGTGTCTCAGATTTGTCTAAGATGTTGAAGCATTTTAAAAGACTTTCTTAATATTCCGTAATAAAGTCTATGGCAAAAAGCGTAAGCTATAACCTGTGTGCGTTCAGACTGTGCAAAGCTTGGCGATTTTGTGTTAAACGCTATAGCGTGTAGAGGTTTAACATTTTAGATAGCATAATAATAGGCAGGAGAAGATGAAGGAGAACAGTATGTTGGCTGTTGTTGCGTTGATTGGTTAATGTTGCGAGAACACTGTTGCTAGGCAATTTTTGGACACTAAATGACACTAAAGTCACAACTTTCAGGAACATTTCCCTATGAACCGGTGAATTAGTAAGAAAAGACTTGATTCAAACTGAGCATTGAGTACCACCTGATCTTCAGTGGCTTGAATTATTACATCATCAGGTTGTACACTATGATTTCAATAAACGTGTAGATTTCTGAACATTGCAGGTTGTACATATAGATATAGATTCGTCTCGTCTCAAAACATATCTTAGCACAGCATTCTTCAAGCAAGCATAATTCTAGCTTTTGTTAAAGCGCTTAGGCGGGTCTCGGGTCAGGCGCGATGAAACAGGAAGCAGAGCAGAGGCATGCTGTGCTTTCTTAGAGGTGGGCCGTTACAAGGTGAACGAGGTCGAGGCATCACAGGACACCCTGTTAAACACATTTCAGTGATGGAAACAGAACCTGTTACAAACCCCGAGATATTAAATAATATATATATCTCGATTGAATTTCACCACACCTGCTTTATACACATCACTCTTACTAAAGTTACGCATATTTCAGTTGTAAAACCGAATGTTTATTCGCACACGAGGAACGGCGAATGCTTTCCTACCGTGGTTTGGCTCAGGCCGGCAAACATTCCAGCTACAAAGTCTGCTGTCCTCTTTGAACCACGCAAATAATGGACATTTATAGCGGGTTCATTACACCATGCTAATTTCTATTATGAACGATTAAACACAGCTCCCTCTTCCCTACTGGAGCAAGGCCACGTGTTAGAGAGGAACACACCACAGGGTTCAGGGGGGATTGAAGCCCCTCCTTTGTTCACTGAAGGACTATTCAGGAGTGTGTGTGTGTGTGTGTGAAAGAGCAAGAGAGAGAGAGAGAGAGAGAGAGAGAGAGATGTACATCTGGTCCCTTATTAAAGTGAAGAGTATAAGAATGTAGGTTTTTTTTCCTTTTCTTATTTCCCCTCTCTTCTCTATTGTGAAGTTTGATTAATTGGCACAACTCGATTATTATATGGATATTCTCTTCTCTTCCTTTAACTTAGTGTTTCTTCTTCCCTCTCTTTTTCCTCATCTCTATCGTTTCTGTCTCTTTTTTTTTTTTTTTTTTTAAATCTTCTCTTCTCTTCTCTATTTCTCTTCGCATCTACTCTTCTGTATCTTCTTCACCTCCTTTAACTCGGCTTCTCTTCTTTTCTTCTCTTTCTTTGCTCTTCCCTTTCTTCTGTTCTCTTTCCACACTGTAAAACCGGATAAGTTCATCTAACTCCCGCCAAAAAATTCGAGGAGACTAATTACCTCAAAATGTTTAAGTTGATAAATCAATTTCTTTAAGCCAAATACACTTCAACGGAACTCAATTTCCTCAATTTTTTTTTTTTTTTGAGTTAAATGAACTTATCCGGTTTTACAGTGTACTCTTATTTTACTCCGTTTCTCTTTTCAGGTTTTCTTCTTTCCGTCTCTTCTCTTGAACTAAGCAAATTAAGAACAACCGTGTTAGCTATTCATTGTCAATTTCATGCAGAAATCATTCATTTTTTTACATTTTGTCAATTGAAACAAATATTGTTTCCACGTGTATCATGTGACATTTGCATATCATTATTATTATTATTATTATTATTATTATTATTATTCACATATACGGGTTATACTTAATTTCTGACCGTTTACATTTGCATGCACTGTGCATGTAAAGTCTTGTAGCTGAAACTTGCAGAACTTTCTTCTAGATCTAAGAACAGGTGCTAAAAGAACTCCCTGTTTTTAACGTCTTTTCATTTCTAAACAGTGGAGGTTTTAGTCTTGACGATTGCAGCTGGGCCCCTGCCTCCAGGCCCCTGCTGTGGATAATGGGATAATGGCTGCCACCTTGCTCACACTTGTGTTGGTGGACAGGGATGTGAGAGAGAGAGAGAGAGTGTGTAGACGGGGGTGGAGTGTGGGAACTGGAAGTTAAACTTTATGTACATTTTTATAGGTTGTTCTCAAATGGTAATACCATTTGAGAAAAGTTCTAACATCCTCAGATGTCCTATTTTCAACAATAGTACTGCGTGATGTAAAAATAAGGACAAGAAATGTTGAGAGAAAATTAAAAAAATGTAAAAAAAAAAAAAAAAAAAATCAGACACTGTGCTAAAGAAGAAGAAGAAAAAAAATTCTCCCTAGCTTAAGAAAGACCTCCTTACAACTAGTTGCTAATTAGCGCTTAGAGATAATGAGCAGCTCGTTTTTTTTGTTGTTTTTTTTGGTCAGTCCAGGCATTCGTGGCTATGCATCTCAATTCAACTTCTTTCCCCTTCTTTGAAACTTCAATTGAGCGCCAACAAAAGTTCAGACCCCCTCTCAAGCAGACCCATTCAGCTTTTCTCCAGCCGTCCTCTCGGCTCCTCCGTGCAGCTCCGGAGCCCAGCTGGGAGCTTTTGACACAGGCCAGGGGCCCTCCTGTGCACGCTGAATTATGGGGGAACGAAGCAAAGCTTTCCCAGAAACCCTTCCTTTAAAGCCTGATAGCATGCTGAAGGACCCATTATCCTCGAACTCATAATTAACCGTTCAGTTCACACAGCACCTGCTTGAATGGCTTCAATAGCGGCCACTGCTTTGGTTGCAGAACAAAACAATTTGTACTGATAGCTGAATGGTTTTGTTCGGTTATCACTGGAGGTAGGGCGCTCCAAAGTGCTAATTAGGACCAGGGACGTTTTTCCCTTTTCAGTAAGCATTGGAATGCTTCCTGGAGGAATGAAGACCGAGGAAAATTAAACCATCTTGTGTTTCCTTTTAGAGTAGCGCTACTACACATTTGCCAGCAACTAATAAAAAGGTCTTGTTTCTCACCTTGTTTCATAAGGTATAATTAAACCACATTTTCACTTTTTATTTTTTATTTTTTTTAAAGTATTAAGATCTCCGTGAGATTCTTCTAGGGGTGGTGTTCTTGGATCTTCAGTGTCTTAGCGGTTAGCACGTTTGCCTCGCACCTCAGAGGGGTTGGGGGTTCGAATCCCGCCTCCACCCTGTGTGCACGGAGCTTGCATTGTTCACCCTGTGCTTCAGAGGTTTCCTCTGGGTACTCCGGTTTCCTCCCCGAGTCCAAAGACGTGCGTTGTAGTCTGATTGGCGTTTCCAAATTGTCCGTAGTGTGTGAGTGTGTGTGCGATTGTGCCCTGTGACGGGTTGGTACCCCGTCCAGGGTGTCCCCTGACTTGTGCCCCGAGTTTCCTGTGATAGGCTAATGGCTCCCTGTGACCCTGTGTAGGATAAGCGGTATGGAAAATGGATGGACTTACAGTGAAACTCTAAAAGGTACGTTGGTAAGCCGACTGGCTATCTGTTATGAATTTTTCCTTACACAGGAAACTGTTACCTGACTGTTCTTCCTTTCCAGAGAGCTGCCTCACTTTACCTCACTTTGTTTCTTCCAGAAGAGCTGCGTCTGACTCATTTTCAGGAGCTTCTACAGAAGCTATCTCAAATCACTTTAATTAAGAGGAGCTCCCTGAGTGTCATGTTCCTTTCTGAAGACTTGCCACGTGTCTTGATCATTCTTCCAATAAAAGAGCTCCTGTGACTTCCAGAGGAGCTTCATTCTTGCGGATACCAGAGAAGCAGTGTCAGCTTGTTCCTTTCAGATGAGCAGCCTTACTGTGTTCCTTCCCAAAGATCTGCCACGTTCTTGTATTTTATGAACAATCTGCCTCAGTTGGTTCCTTCTAGAGGAGCTGCCTCAGTTAGCTCTTTCCAGATGGGATAGATTACTATGTTTCTTCCAAAAGATCTGCCACTTTCTTGCTTTTTTTTTTTTTTTTTTAAATGATCTGCCTCTGATAGTTCCTTCTAAAGGAGCTGCATCAGTTAGTTCTTTCCAGATGAGACGCCTTACTGTGTTTCTTCCAAAAGATCTGCCACCTTCTTCTATTTTATGAACAATCCACCTCAGCTGGTTTCTTCTAGAGGAGCTGCCTCAATTTGGTCCTTCCAGATAAGATGTCTTTCTGTGTTTCTTACCAAAGATCGCTTTCTTTCTTGCTTTTTTTGAAATGATCCACCTCAGGTGGTTCATTCCAGATGAACTGCCTTGCAATGTTTCTTCCCAAAGATCTGATTTTTTTAAAAATGATCTGCCTCAGTTGGATCCTTCCAGAGGAGCTACCGGAATGCGTTTCTCCCTGATGTGCTGCCTTACTGCGTTTCTTCTCACAGAACTCTCTCTTTTCTTTTTCTTTTTTTTTTTTTTGATTATGTCCATTAGTTGTTTCATCCATGCGAGCTGCCTCAGTAATTTTTTTTAAATGCTCTTCCTTAGTTGGTTCCTTCCAGAGAAGCTTTCTTGCTCCATTCCATCCACTGAAGCTGTCTTGGCGCGTTCCTTCCAGAGGAGCTACCCATTTTTTGGAAGGCTATTTCGGTCTGTTCCCTCGAGAGAAGCTTCTTAAATCTGTTTCTTTAAGAAAACGCACTTTCAAGAGGAATCGCTTCCAAACCTCATATTTTTCGCCTTCACCTCAATAGATTTTCTGACCTCGAAATACAGAGGTGAAGGTAATTTATCTCTTGTTGACATGCAAATCGTCATTTCCACGAATGCATTTCAAATATATCCAATAAATTACAGCACTGTATTGATGTATTACCTGTCTCTGCCTGAACGATCAGGCGAGCGAACATGTGCAATCGGACAATTTTGAATAATGTGTTTCTGTTAGAAATTGATTTATGGTTGCCGTGAAATGAAAAGTAGACCGTTTTTCTGACTGCATCACCAAGCTACCGCGCCACATTGGGATATATTCTGATGTCCCGTGTAATATATGTATTCGCATCGTTGTATCTCAGGATGAAGTACAAGAGCTGCAGTTTTCCAAACAGGAACGACGTTAGCAATGTTCTTCCCTCTCCGATCCATCATGTGTCTCCACTATAACATCCCTCAGATTGAACCCAGATCAGACATACAGTAAATATTCGAGCTGAATCGGTCATAGACGGTTACTTTTATATATAGTTTCTTTCCTTTGGCCGTTGTTTGGATAGTAAAAGTAAAGCTCCAGGACGGATGTGAATGCTGGAAGTTGTTCAGGGTCGTAGAGACCGAAGCTTAAGATCTCCAGGCTGTTTTATCGATCAGCCATTTATTTATTTATTTTATTTTTACGTTTCTCACGTGGCTTGTGATCGATTCTACAGATTGACTCCAAGACATCTCTTTATGGCTGTATCTCAGTGTTTTATTCATTCATTCAGGATTTTAGCAGTTTATTGAATATGTGCATCCTTAAAACACCTTCCTAACTGATGATGATGATGATGATGATGATGATGATGATGTAGGAGCAATCAGAACACCCCCGGTCGATATACGGATAATTTAGTTGCAAATAAATAACACGCTTGCCACAAAAATAAATAGAGAACAAATTTTTTAAAAGTGAGATGGACAAAAAGGTTTGTTTTGCGAATGAAAAACATTGTTAAACAAATCCGGCTACGAGACTTTTCGCTAGCACCAACGGTATCACACCATGTGCTCAACCAATCAGTTTAAACTTAACGAACGGGCTCATTTTTTAACTTTTTCGGTTTGGATGAATTAGAGAGGAATTGTTTGGTGTATTGTAGATGAATTTATATTAATATTTTGCCGATATGGAAAATAAATGGTGCGTGCATGCACAGTGGTTCTGATTAAAACATAATGATTAAAATGCCAGAGTGTTTGAAATAACTAAACTGCTAACTGTATCTGCGATACGAAGGCCACCTTCTAAATGGACAGAAGTTCTTCTAATAGCAAGTCCAGAAATCTCTTCTCCTTATAAAAAGAAAAAACCCCAAAACATTTCCTTCTTGTTTCTGTACAAAAGAGTGTTACTAACGTGAGCCGATCAGACCCCATTTTGGACAATTTCCACATTAAACAGTGCTCAGTTTTATTTTCAAGAGACTGCGAGTGATGAATGTGCGAGTGCTGCAGCTATTCGGAAAGTTCTTCAGTGTCTAATAGGCATGAAGTGTTTCCGAATGAGTGGCGCGCTATAATTACTACATGGGTAAGGAGTTAATTGAACTCTAAGCTCTTACATCAATAGGACAAAGGCAGTTAGCAAAAAAATGCACCAACCAACAGCTGTATACATTATGCTAATTTGAAAAAAATGGCAAATAATGCTTCGTTTCCGGTCGGCGTGAGACAGTGGTGTTATTCACGGCGCTCCCCAGCTGTGCCGAAATGCGGCCAGCAGATGGGCAATCAGCCATCATTAGCCATTATTCCACATTTCTCTCCCAACTGTGACCTCTTGACGAAGTGATTATCTGTAACGCTTGCAGAAGAAGGCAATCAGCAGCCATCTGTGTGTCGAGGGAGGAACGTACACTCTCGTTTTCGTTTTGTTTTTTAACTCTAAAGTCATCTGCCCACTTTAGTGTTGTTGAGACAAGAGCCGCAAGACGTTTTACTTTCCTGCAGATGATCCTTCTCCTTTATTCTTAATAAAAAAAAAAAGAGTGGATTAAACCAGTAGAAGAAGTTATGTACACATTATAATTATCATAAAGAAGACTCTTTCTGTGAGCGGGGGGGGGGGGGGGGGGGGGGGTTGATAATAATAACATCCATAATAATATTCATCTCTGGTATATCACATCATACACACATTATAAAGTGGTTGTGATATTAGACAGGAAGTTTAAAAAATTTTAATATTCAATAAAAGTAAAGGCCTGGCACAGCATCTCAAGGGAGGAAATTCAGCATAAAGTTGAAGATGTCCGTGGGTCCCAGACTTCAGGTAGTCACTGAGGCAATATTTTTGTTAAACCCCTTGAATTAAAGCTGAACGTCTACTGTACACTTCAATCACATCTTGATTGCTTCATTTCAGATCCATTGTGCTGGTGTACAGAGGCAGATGTACGAAAATTGCGTCGCTGTCCAAATACTTATGGACCTGACTATATACAGTGGTGCTTTTTCTATAGTTCTGCATGAATATGATCTAAAACATCATCAGATTTTCACACAAGTCCTAAAAGTAGATAAAGAGGACCCAATTAAACAAATGAAACAAAAAATATTATACTTGGTCATTTATTTATTGCGGAAATGTTACATATCTATGAGTGGCAAAAGTATGTGAACGTTTGCTTTCAGTATCTGGTGTGACCTCCTTCGTGTCTAAATGTTTGCGGTAACTGTTGATCGGTCCTGCACATCGGCTTGGAGGAGTTTTAGCCCGTTCCTCAGTACAGAACAGCTTCAGCTCTGGGATGTTGGTGGGTTTCCTCACATGAACTGCTTGCTTCAGGTTCTTCCACAACATTTCTATTGGATTAAGGTCAGGACTTTGACTCGGCCGTTCCAAAACATTAACTTTATCCTTCTTTAACCGTTCTTTAGTAGAACGACTTGTGTGCTTAGGGTCGTTGACTTGCTGCATGAGATTATGATGTTCTGACCTTTTTCTTTCAGAATTCGTTGGTATACTTCAGTATTCATTGTTCCATCAATTATGGCAAGCCGTCCCGGCCCAGATGCAGCAAAACAGGCCCAAACCATGACACTACCACCAGCATGTTTCACAGATGGAATAAGGTTCTTATGCTAGAATGCAGTGTTTTCCTTTCTCTTTCTTTTTGGAGAGCAGTAAATTTCTCCTTGCAACCCTGCTTTGCACACCATTGTTGTTCAGTGTTCTCCTGATGGTGGGCTCATGAACATTAACATTAGCCATTGTGAGAGAGGCCTTTTGATGCTTAGAAGTTACCCTGGGTTCCTTTGTGATCTCGTGGACTATTACACGTCTTGCTCTTGGAGTGATCTTTGTTGGTCTCCACTCCTGGGGAGGGTAACAGTAGTGTTGAATTTCCTCCATTTGTACACAATCTGTCTGACTGTGAAGCGGTGGAGTCCAAACAATTTTGTTTTGTAACCTTTTCCAGCCTGATGAGCATCAACAACTCTTTTTCTGAGGTCCTCAGAAATCTCCTTTGTTCGTGCCATGATACACTTCCACAAACATGTGTTGTGAAGATCAGACTTTGATGGATCCCTGTTCTTTAAATAAAACCGGGCGCTCACTCACTCACACCTGATCGTCATCCCATTGACTGGAAACACCTGACTCTAATTTCACCTTCTAATTAAACTGCTAATCCTAGAGCTTCTCATACTTCAGCCACTCACAGATATTAATATTGGAGCATTTTCCTCATTGGAAGCAAATAATTGGGTTCTCTTTGTCTACTTTTAGGACTTTGTGTGAATATCTGATGAAGATTTAGGTCACATTTATGCAGATATATCGAAAGTTTTAAAGGATTCACAACCTTTCAAGCACCACTGTATTTATTTTTAAATATTTATATGTCTATATTTCTATAATTATCTAGTCATTTATTTGTAGTCGGCTCTGTGTTCTCCATGTTTGTGTGGTTTCTATGCACTACTAAGCAATGTAGTGTGAAACTCAAATGAAGAAAAACAATCAATTTCACTCGGATTCAGACTAAGCAAACGGACTAATAGGTGTGAAAACGCCCCAAGACACTGAAGAAAAAGAATCTGATGCGGATGCCAAAAATGAAATCTTACACTGATGTCTTTTTATCTTTGAACGGGGCTGGGTTTATCCTCGCTAGCACATTTACACCAGCCGGCCCCTTGCTGTATTTGAAATTCTAACAGGTGACACGTACGTTTAAAATGAAAAGACGACAGAGCAGCCCAGGTGCGGTCTTTCTTCGCACCTTACACAAACCCAACTCTAAAACAAACAAACAAACGTGTGGACTGTTTTCCTTTTTCTCTTCTGGTTTTTCAGCTACGCCCGAGTCTTCTTTCCACCAGATGCACAAGATCCATCAGGCTGTAGTGTTGTGACGTGTGTGTGCTGTGGTGAGTGAGTGTGTTGTCTTACTGAAAGGCCGTGACACACACACACACCGCTGTCTAATCCTTCATTTTCTTTTTCTCTGTAGCATGTTTTGAGAAGCGTCAACTTCTTTCCTGCCTCGTCCGTTCAGCACTGACAAGCTAAACGTATGGCTGCTATTGAGCTTGCAGTTGACCTTTGACCCTGGCTTCCAGGTGTCCCGTTTTGGCGAAACGCACACCTGTGAGCTGGCTTAGATTTGACAGGAATGCCTGAATTGTGTTTTTGTTTTCATGAATGACATTTTCGAAGGATTTCTAAGGTAACTTCAAGGTTGTCAGCACCTTCGAGGCTGGAGGTGTTGCCGCTGACAACTCCGTGATACGTTTTCTTCAAACTCGATTGACTTTAGAACCTTGTGAGATATCAACACACTTCAAACCTCTGCATTAGAGATGTAGACCTCAGTAGTATATGCAAAAATTAGCATTTGGTATAACCCAAAATTCACTTGTGGTCCCAGTTACCTCGGAATTACCTCAGACTGATTCATTTTTTTGTCTATTATAAAATTTTATACAATTTAAATAATAATTACTGTGACCTAAAATGTGTTGGTGGGTTATATATACACAATGGAAGCTTTAAGAAAAACTTTGGAACAAGAATGCAAAGTAAATAGCTTAACTAGCAAGTAAACTAGCATAGAATGCTAGCATAAAACATTCTAGTGTATCCTACCTCAGGTAAACTATCAATAGTAGTAGAAAACTAAAATTCAAATGTAAGATATTGATTTCATTAATGACTGACATAGCCACAACAACAACAAATAGAAAAACTAGCATGCTAGCAAGCTGTTTAGCTGTTGCTAATAATGTCAGTTAGCATTAACTTGTTTAGAGAAAAATGCATTCTTGCTAGTTTGTTACCAGGAACGTTTAGATCATGTCTTGCATATTGCTTAATAATTTAGGAATTATTTGCCATAGAGATGTAGTTTAAATGACATCTAAATGTAGAGTATCCATTTTGTTGATAACTGACATAGCCACAACATCAAATAGAAAAACTAGCATGCTAACAAGCCATTTAGCTGTTGCTAATAATGTCACTTAGCCGGACTTTGTTTACATTAAAATACACCTTTGCCGGTTTGTTAGTGGGAACATTTGGAAGCAATTTAAGTAAGCTAATTCTCTACACCAAATATTTGCTAAACTATTAAGACTTTTTTAGCTACAGCTTTCAAATCGATTCGCTGCCATTTGTGTTTTCACTGACAGGAAAATGGCGGTTTATAGAGTTCAAAGTGATGAATGGTGAATGAACCCCCCATAAAATGAGCAGTCTTCAAGCTTAAGATACAAACAATAGAAAAAAATAGGATCAAAATCATGCTTTATGGACCGTATAGTTTTCATTTGTAAAAGTAAACCACAATTTAATACCATAAATATGCGCATACATTTATGATTTTCGGCAAAAGAATATCTTTAAAGGGTTTTTTTCTTTCTTCTTTCTTTTTTTTTGTTGTTGTAAATCTCGACAACCAGATCTATTTGGAGATCAAATCGGGAAAAAAGCACCCTTAGGGTACTGTACGCTAGATATATGTAAAGTGGTCAATGTAACATATAGAGTAGCTTTGAAAACACACACATCTGTGTGTGTGTGTGTGTGTGTACACCCCTGGGGCTCACTTCCTCCCCTGTTTCTAAATGAACTGTGTAATATTTTAAACATGTCTGACCTGAAGGTGCATGGTGCAATCCAACATGTGCTGCACTATGCGCCCGTGTACACACTCATGCACATGCACACGCACACACACCATACAGACATGCGTAAACACTCACATACACCCTAAATCCAATATAAATCCCCAAGGACACACACACACACACACACACACACACACACACCATACGAAACACATTCATAAGGGTTATGGTATGTGGATAAATGACTCCATGGTTGTGAAGTGGCTGTTTAGAGCTGAACACACTGATTTATTAGTGTGGAGGAAATGAACATGCAGCGCACACAAACACACACATATCATAGTCTTGAGTCGTCTTCTTTCTGCACTGCACGAACGAACAAAAGTTTTCCTTTAACCAGTCTCGTGAATAAATCATTCCACAAAAGGTAACTTTTATGCTACGAAACTATTTAATAGGAAAATATACACCGTTCAACCATAACGTTAAAACTACTGACGGGTGAAGTGAATAATGTTGATTATCTCGTTACCGTGGCACCTGTCAAGGCGTGGGATATATTTATCAGGCAGCAAGGGAACTGTCAGTTCTCAAAGTTGTTGTGTTGGAAGCAGGAAAAATGGGCAAGCGTGAGAATTTGAATGAGTTTGGTAAGGGCCAAATTGTGACTGCTAGACGACTTGGTCAGAGCATCTCCAAAACGGCCGGTCTTGTGGGGTGCAGTGGTTAGTACCTACCCAAAGTGGTCCAAAAAAGGACAACAAGTGAACTCGTGACAAGGTCATGGGTGCCCAAGGCTCATGGGGAGCGAAGGCTAGCCCGTGTGGTCCGATCCCACAGAAGAGCTTCTGTAGCACAAATTGCTGAAAAAGTTCACGCTGGCTCTGATAGAAAGGTGTCAGGACACACAGTGTATCACAGCTTGCTGCGTACGGAGCTGCGTAGCTTCAGAACGGTCAGAGTACCCATGCGGACCTCCTGTCCGTCACCGAAAGCTCCTGCAACGGGCACGTGAGCATCAGAACTGGACCATGGAGCAATGGAAGAAGGTGGCCTGGTCTGATGAATCATGTTTTCTTTTACATCACGTGGACGGCCGGGTGTGTGTACGTCGCTTACCTGGGGAAGCGATGGCACCAGGATGCACTATTGGAAGACGGCAAGCCGGCGGAGACATTGTGATGCTCTGGGCGATGTTCTGCTGGGGAACCGTGGGTCTACATAAACATTGTTGTAGACCAAGTACACGCCTTCATGGCAACGGTATTCCCTAACGGCAGCGGCCTCTTGCAGCAGGATAATGCGCCCTGCCACAATGCAAAAATGTTTCAGGAACTGTTTGAGGAACATGACAAAGAGTTCAAGGTGTTGACTCGGCCTCCGAATTCCCCAGATCACAATCCCATCGAGCGTCTGTGGGATGTTCCGGATACACAAACCTCGCAACTTATACGACTTAAAGGATTTGCTGCCAGATACCACAACACACCTTCAGAGGTCTACCTCAGCACATCCTCCATGTCCTTCCTTCCAAAACTACAAAATAAGCATAAAATCTTACGTTATCAGCGATTATATCCAATTTTATTCAGTTTATATGCTGCATCCACGAGACCATCGTTACTATAGAAATGATAATCTATATGACCAACCAGAACGGACAATTTCAACAGCGCTGTGGTATAGAAAATAATAAATAATACTTCATAAAACAATCACAAACGTACATTTCATGACAAATCGAGCCCTTGTGTAAGGGCTCGCTTCTGAAAACCTGAAGTGAAGTTGAAGCTAAAGGGAAATACTAGAGCGTAAATGGGAAGCACATGTCCATGTGTGTGATATTAAACCTGCTCGACGCCAAGCCTTATAGAGATTCCTCTGACTGTTGAATCGACACGAATCTGAGACTCGTTTTTATTGTTGTTCTTGTGTACAGGATCGAGCAGAGCTGCGTGTAATCCATCCGTTAAAGTGCAATACACTGTTGTTAGATTTGAGAGGTCAATTAGACAGCACAGAGAGAAGTGTCACACTCTGTCTTGAACCGTAATGGGTCTGTGTGTGTGTGTGTGTGTGTATTTTGAGAGTGTATGGGGAGCACATCATGGGGGGTGGTGAAATAAATTTTTCATGACGGTGCCACCTCTGCTCTGGGCAGCACTGAGAGATCGGCGTCTGCCCTTCACACACGGCTGAGGACCCCGTTAATAATTTAGAGTCGAACTGTCAATCATCGAGTCCGCTCTGGGTGGAGCAGGAGAGAAGTGTGTGTGTAGATGTGGATGCCATGAGTGGTCTATGATAAGATCTAACCCCTGGACCAAACGTATAAAGGAAGGGACGTCATCAGAACAACGTCCGTGCACTTCAAATTCAAAAATGGTTTCTCCCACTTGTAAATTAGTAGCTATTTGCATGATTAATTTGTATAAAGGGTTAGGGGCGGAGTTACTCTAACGGAAAAGACACCTTTATGTAAAGCATGTTTCGTTTCACACGTAGACTTCCCAAATGTAGTGATAATTTGTAGTGACTAATTTATTTTCGCACGTTTCGCACTATAATAAGGTGATGAAATGCATCGTCACATGTTTTTCACATGCATGTTTACTAAACCGGGCCGCTCCTTGTCCCTGAGGTGGTCCCTGAGTGTCCCTTTAATGTCTTGCTCTACAAACTAATTAAAGGTACAAGAGTGGTCCGTAAAGGTCTATTTATACACACTGGGCTGGGTTGAGTGTTTCAGAAACTGCTGGGATTTTCACACACAACCGTTTCTAGAGTGTACACATGGAATGGTTTGGAAAAATCTCGAGCGAGCAGCAGGACCGAAGAGAGAGAGAGGTCGGAGGAGATTAGCCAGAGCTGTTTGAGCTGATAGGAAGCTGATATGGTAACTCAGATAACCACCCTGTACAACCGTGGTGCACAGAAAAGCATTTCAGAACACAGCACATTGAGGTTATTATTTTGTCCTTATTTAGATCTTCTTCTTTTTTTTTTTTTTTCGATTAGTCCTGCGCTTCAAAAGCTACGTAAGGTATTTACATGTCTCCCAGATGGACAAAATAATAACAATTTACACCGATCATCCTGTTCAAAAGTTTACATCCCTCCGGCTCTTAATGTACCGTGTCGCCTTCTTGAGCATGAGTGAACGTTTGCACCGTATGTAATAGTCGCGTACGAGTCCCTCGGTCGTCCTCGGTGTGAAAAGATGGATCTGGACATCATATAGCCGCTGTTGGAAAGGGCTCAAATACGCAGAAGATGCTGGAAGAGTAAAGAATGTGCAGGATCTGGAGGGTTTTTCCGAAGAACAGTGGGCAGTTTAACTGCTCAGGACAAACAACGGACTCGTTAAGAATTCTCACAAAACATAAACACAGTCGTCGATCATCCAGGTAACGACACGCGGTATTAATAATCGAGCGTGTGTGAACTTTTGAGCTGGTTCATTTGTGTAAATTCAGTTATTATTGTGTCTCGTGGACTATATGTGAACATCTGTTATGTGAAATAGCGTATACAGGGCAGGGCTAAATAAAAACATGAATTTCATTTTTTCTTATTTATTTTAATTGTTAACATTTTGCAGAATCTGCAAGGCGTATGTAAACGTACGACCTCATATCCTCTTTTTCAAATGAAAACACTCTCAAACTGCAGACAAACTGCTTACACCGTGTAAATGGCCGCATTTTAGCACCCGAACGTGAACTCTTTATTGAGTTGGTTTGTTTGGGTGGAGCCTTAAACTGAGCTTTTAACAGCTGCTATCTGAATAGACTCAAATGAATCAATCAATGTGTGTGTGTGTGTGTGTGTGTGTGTGTGTGTATGATTGTGTGTGTGTGTGTAGAGCAGTCTTCCCATGTGAGCAATGGAAGCAGACCCGGAGTATAACCTTCTCTCACAGAAGTGTCACATATGATACTTCCTAAAGCCCAAAGCCAAATATCATCTGATCTCTCTCTCTCTCTCTCTCTCTCTCTCTCTCTCTCCCCCTCCTCTCTCTCTGGTGGATGGTAGGATCCCCTCTCTCCCCGCTCTCCCTCTCATCTTCCAGCTGATCGGCACTTTTTCCTATTAACCCAGTAGAAGTGTTCGATTACAGAACACACATCATGGCCGATTTGTGTTCGCTGCCTTCTTTAAATACACATCTTGCCCAGTGACACGAAGACTCTGCGTTTATAAGCTACACCTTCAACCTTTTACACATCACACTGCGCTCTTTAATAGAGAGAGGCAGAGTGGATGTGTATGGGATATATCTACAGAGCTATAATCTTTCATCAGTCCAACATTCATGAGTTTCCTATATATGTATATATATATAAATATTCACCCTCCTTGAACTTTTTGTAATGGTACAACTGGAATCAAAATTGGGATTATTTTTTCCTTTTTTTTTCCATTTGATTTGAACAATATGTCTACAATTTATAATTGTGACACAACAGTTTATTAAACAAAACCGTTACTTCACCTCCCCTGGGTCAATACATGGTAGAACTATTTTTGGCTGCAATTTTAGCTGCAAGCTGCTTCTGGGAAATGTCTCGATCAGCTTTGCACATCTGGATCCTGATGTTCCTGCCCACTCTCCAGCTCAATTTCTGTCAGATTGTCTGGAGACAGCAATTTTGCAACAACAAAAGAAGAGTCCTGCCACAGATTCAGATCTGGGCTTTGACTGGGACATTTTTTCGTGTTCAGTTTCTTGGTTTTGAGCCAGTCCGGTGTAGTGTAGCTTTGGCAGTATTATGTTGTATGTTTGGAGTTGTTGTCCTGTCGGAAGGTGAACTCTGGTGGTCTCAAGTCTCATGCAGACTGGAACAGGTTTTCTTCTAGGATTGTCCTGTGTTTGGCTCCATCTATCTTGCCCTCAACTCAGACCAGTTTCACCATCCCAGGTGATCAAAAGCATCCCCACAAAACCATGCTTCCACCACCATGCTTCACAGTGGGTCTTTTTTTCCACGTTTGCATATCTCCAACAACGTCTCCAGCATAACAGTTTTCCTTTGATCAGCTTCTCCCATCTGACCTGGGGATATCTCCAGCTCCTTCACATCTCCAGCTCCTTCATATCTCCAGCTCCTTCATCTCCAGCTCCTTCATATCTCCAGCTCCTTCATCTCCATCTCCTTCATCTCCAGCTCCTTCATATCTCCAGCTCCTTCACATCTCAAGCTCCTTCATATGCAGCTCTTTCACATCTCCAGCTCCTTCATCTCCAGCTCCTTCATATCTCCAGCTCCTTCATCTCAGGCTCCTTCACACCTCCAGCTTCTTTATATCTCCAACTCCTTCAAAACCATGCTTCCACCACCATGCTTCACAGTGGGTCTTTTTTTCCATGTTTGTATATCTCCAGCAACGTCTCCAGCATAACAGTTTTCCTTTGATCAGCTTCTCCCATCTGACCTGGGGATATCTCCAGCTCCTTCACATCTCCAGCTCCTTCACATCTCCAGCTCCTTCACATCTCCAGATCCTTCATATCTCCAGCTCCTTCATCTCAGCTCCTTCATATCTCCAGCTCCTTCATCTCCAGCTCCTTCATCTCCATCTCCTTCATATCTTCAGCTCCTTCATATCTCCAACTCCTTCACATCTCCAGCTCCTTCACATCTCCAGCTCCTTCATATCTCCAGCTCCTTCATCTCCAGCTCCTTCATCTCCATCTCCTTCATATCTTCAGCTCCTTCATATTTCCAGCTCCTTCATATCTCCAGCTCCTTCATATCTCCAGCTCCTTCATCCCCAGCTCCTTCACATCTCCAGCTCCTTTATATCTCCAGCTCCTTCACATCTCCAGCTCCTTTATATCTCCAGCTCCTTCATATCTCCAGCTCCTTCATCTCCAGCTCCTTCATCTCCAGCTCCTTTATATCTCCAGATCCTTCATCTCCAGATCCTTCATCTCCAGCGCCTTCATCCCCAGCTCCTTCACATCTCCAGCTCCTTCACATCTCCAGCTCCTTCATCCCCAGCTCCTTCATCTCCAGCTTCTTCACATCTCCAGCTCCTTCATCCCCAGCTCCTTCATCTCCACCTCCTTCATCCCCAGCTCCTTCACATCTCCAGCTCCTTCATCCCCAGCTCCTTCATCCCCAGCTCCTTCATCTCCAGCTTCTTCACATCTCCAGCTCCTTCATCCCCAGCTCCTTCATCAGCACCTCCTTCATATATCCAGCTCCTTCATCCCCAGCTCCTTCATCTCCACCTCCTTCATATATCCAGCTCCTTCATCCCCAGCTCCTTCATCTCCAGCTTCTTCACATCTCCAGCTCCTTCATATCTCCACCTCCTTCATATATCCAGCTCCTTCATCCCCAGCTCCTTCATCTCCAGCTCCTTCATATCTCCAGCTCCTTCATATCTCCAGCTCCTTCACATTTACGCTTGGTTGATGCCATTCAGTTAATAAGAGATTAATGGCAACTGTTTGCACCAGGAAAAATGGTGGGGTCTCACACTAATGGGGGTGAATACTAAAAATCACAATTTTTGATTGCGCAAGTGTAATATGAAATATTAATCATTTAAATTAATTAATTCAACTACAGTAATTGAGCCAAATGCACAGTTTATACACACACACAAAAAAATTGCCCTCAGACTCACTCAGTAGGTCGTCTGAGTCTTGGGGTTGTGTTCTTCATCAAGCCACTATTAAAATTAATATTGTGGCCCCATCTCTCTCCCTTTTCTAGGAATTATATTTCAGTCTGATTTCAGTGTGATGTTGGTGATACTGCTCACAAGCCCTTCTGGATTTCTGTGTTCAGCCTACTCAGCCTTTAGCCTTCGATCATCGCTAAGCGCTCCGCTATCTCTGCTATTAGCATCAAGGGAGACGTTCCCGACTTTGGATCTTTCCTAAGTACAAACGCAGTGATTCCCAGTCGTAATATTCTTCTGGAGTTTTTAAACCTTGGCAAATAGCTTTAGCAGAAAAGGACAAACTTTAGTGCTACACGGTCTTCTCCCAGAGCGTGCTGTTCCGTTCATTGTCAGCGATGGAGGACTTCTTCCAAACGGGCCAGAATTGATCGTGCTGCTGCTTTGCTTTTGGCAGCCTCCTACACGTCCCCAGCTCTTAACTGTTTATAGCCACGGTGTAGCTAGCGTCTCTGCAAATTGTACAGTAAATCAAGACGGACAGCTCGTATAGAAATGCGGATTAGCCGGCCAAGTGTGCGGAATCGGCCACGCTTTAAAACATTTGTTAAGGCCATGGAGTAGAGAATAACAAAATCCATCACTGTCAGTGTTTTAAGTGTGAACATGTGGACATGAGATCTTGAAGTCTGAGGCGTAGTCCGATCTGATCCTGTTAATTTGATATTTTGAAATTTGGGGGAAATCATCATCATTAGAAGAAGAAGAAGAAGAAGAAGACAAAGAAGCCCGGTGCACAAATGTTCTGCTCCATATGAACCACCTGTCATCAACATAATAATCGACATTTTCTACGTACGGGTCAGGAAGAACCTACGAAATTGCTCAACAGAAGAACCACATGATCTGGATAAAATCCACGTATGTCAGCTTTTGATTTCATTCTTCCATCTTTCCTCTTATTACCGTTTCATCTTTTTTAACCAGACACATCCATCTTGTCGTGTTTACGTTGCTGAGAGAGGAACAAAACTAACACTTAGCATTCAACTTCCCAGCTAACAACTTTAGGCTAGCAAAAGTGTTTTTAAACGTTACGATTCTACAAATCTCCGGGTGTAGGAATGTTCTTAACGTCAGTTTGCGTCTACCTGAGAATGCTGTGTGACGTTTCCTACGTCGCCAAGTGTATTTTCATTTGTTTCTTTCTTTCTTTCTTTTTTTTAACCTATTAACTGGGAGCATTGCCTTCCATCCATCCATTTTCCATACCGCTTATCCTACACAGGGTCACGTGGAGCATGGAGCCTATCCCAGGTAACTCGGAGAACAAGGCAGGGGACACGCTGGATGGGGTGCTAACCCAATCACAGGGCACAATCACACCCGCACACACACACTCAAACACCCATTCAGACACTACAGGCAATTTGGAAATGCCAGTCAGCCTGCAACTCATGTCTTTGGACTGGAGGTGGAAACTGGAGTACCGGAGGAAGGGCGGAGGCAGGGATTTGAACCCCCATCCCCGGAGGCGCAAGTCAAACATGCTAACCCCTAAGTGATAGGATAGTGTCTGGGGTGGAGTTAATGTTTGTACCTTTTCATATGACTTCATTAGTACGAACTTAAAAGCAATCCAGCCTTTACTTGTTCGAATTTGTCATGATATGAGACGTGCTAATTATCAGTTAGTGTTACTAGTTAATAGATAAAAGATTTGTTAGTCTCTAACTCCGCTTTACTTCCCATCATTGCACTGATGCGGTCCCGACATGCTGTCAGAGAACTTGTGTTAACACTGAGTATCTTATTTCTGTCTCCTCTCACTTTCTTCTGATATGGCTGCCTGTACGAACCCGCCTGCTCAGGAGGACTTCGTTCTCCTCCCCCGGAAAAATAACTGAGAGGAGCCTGCAGTTCACTCGCTGCCAAGATCCACCTCGCAGGCCTGCCTAACCTTAGGGGTTTTGAATTCCTGCGAGCTGAAAAAGAAGCGCTTATTTGATTAAACCGACCCGGTCCTGATGGCTCCGAGGCGTTTCCAGGGGGGAAACGTTCTTTCTTATGCACTGACAAATTGCTCGTGCGAAGTGGGACAACTGTGGGATTTGCTTCCAATCCCAGGATTCGTCCTTTATCGGCCTGAGTGTGCTAATAGATATATATCCGTCCCTTACGCTCGGCCGTCGTCTAACTTAACGCTGCATATTTCTGTCAGACAGACCGAACTGGCTTTACACACCGTCCAGTTTCCCGATCCTAACCCTATCCCGTTTCTGCCAAAACAATAAAAGGGACGATGTGAAATTCCAGGCCGCTGCTCTTCTCCCCGAGCACGAGTTAGAAACGCTCGAGGAAAGTGTGCTGAGCTGTGCAGGCGCTGAACTTTTGGCCAGATCCACCTGGCTGAAGCAGACAGAGTTTCAGCCATGAGCAGCCCCTGGGATCCATCGCTACACAGTGCAGAACACATGTTCATCTGAGATAGCGTGTACAGTGTTGCTCAGATGAAGGACACATGTCCCGGATCAGAACGCGTTCCGAGTAATCGGATAGTGACACAACGCCTCCTGCTTGTTGCAAATGATTTCTATCATTGTTTCAATCCAGTGTTCTGTTCTTTAAAGTACGAACGTGTCATTTTGATCTATTTGTTGTTTTTGTCCTCTAATTCCATGGCAGATCGTTGATGGTTACAATGTTTTGTTTATTAAATAATGACACGTCATGCTTCTTATTTCTTTATAGTCATGCTGAACGTTGTGGAGCGTCCATGAAACCAGCCTCTCTTTCTCTTCTGTTGAAGTTAATGAGACATAATTGAAGTTGTCAGGAAACTGCAGGTCAACCAATAGTAAACCTACTTGTGGAATTTGTATTTTTTTAAGGTGTACATGTTTGGGTCTGAGTCGCTAGCCGACTTTCTTAGCATGTAAGTTTTTAGGGCTAAAAATTTCCTCTAGTAAATATTATCCTCTAATAGTTTGTATATTAGCAGGCGAGTCTGTTGTGACATTTCGGATTTCGGAGACTTTTTTTTTGCGATTGTTGCGGCCAAAAAACGCTTGATTTTGCTGCGTTTTTTTTTTTTTTTCCGGAAAACTACTTGAATTGCGGAATTGTAATCGAACGAAATTGTTTTGCGCGGTCTTTCGCAGTGATGTTTGTTGGCAAACGAGACCTTTTAGCTGTATTCGACGCACGTGAATGGAAGAGGGCGTCGGCTGAATGCGCGTCGTGACGACGTCGCATGACGCGTCTCGGCCCAGACCTGCAGACGATCTGCCGTAATTAAGAAAAACTGCAAGCTCCTCTGAATATTGTGGAGTTTCTGCGTTAATTTCTGCAAAAGCAAAATCATGACATTCTAGAGGGATTGAGCAGGGGTGGCTCAGTGGTTAAAGGCTCTGGGTTACTGATCAGAAGGTCAGGAGTTCAAGCCCCAGCACTGCCAAATCACCACTGTCGGGCCCTTGGGCAAGGCCCTTAACCCTTTGTATATTTGGACTCAGTTCCCCCCCTCCCCATTCATATTTGCTTTTCATCTGACTATGTGGGCTGACAAAACAATAAAACAACACCATTTGTTTCACTGTACAAATACTGAAGGCCTGAGCTCCATGTATTAGCTAGGAATATTACTGTTTTGGACAGCGACAGCTTGTCTTGTTCTCTTGGACTCTGAGATAATAAAAGCACATAACGAGGCTCCATCGCAAACCGCCAAATCCGAGCCAGTGTTAATGCTGTTACTCGCACCACAGACAAAGAGCGAACAGGGATGAGAAGTGAACGTGAAAAGAGCCTCCTGAGAGAGTGAAATGAATAGACAGAGACAGAGAGACAGGGAGAGAGAAAGAGAGAGAGAGTATCTTTATTGCTTTGGCTGGAAAGAGGTCTGGCGGTGTTTCTCAGTATTGTGAGAGCGAGCAGGAGGCCAGAACTGGGGGAGCAGGAAGTATCACAGGCACCTGCGATTCTCATTGTAGCTCCCATTATCACGATACACATACACACATGCAGATATATACATACAGTAGGGTCCGGTATACTACTACGAGTCTATTACCAAAAAGATTTCATCTAATACACTCAGCCGATGCGTTGTGTGAAACTGGCACTAATTTCTTAAAATTCAAATATCCAAACGGCATGTACAAGCAACGCTTATCAGTTTATTCACTTGAATTTTAAATTCTGAGGCAATGGTGAAATATACTGTAAGTGGTAGCCTGGGAAACCCATCAGATGTCACTGTGGCTGAATTCAGGCAAAAGTGGCGAAAGGTTAGGTACATAAGGAGCTGTCTACAGATGTGTTCATTACTAGCTTGCTAGCTAAGTGTGCTTTCTTCACTCAGTGGAGTGAAGAAAGCACACTTTGATCAAGTTGATCAAGTTAAAAGGTTCCATTTGTAAGCAGTTTAAATACGAGATGCCAAATGCACACATTCCATCGATGGCGCTGTGGAAATGGCAGCACACGGCATTTTCTTTTCTTTTTTTTTTTTTTTTTTCAAAAATGCTAATCGAAGAATTAGCCAAAAGGAACAAAACTCACTGAATTAATCGGGACATTGGCTAGGAAGTTGCTCCAGACATCTTGGAGAACCCGTTGCAGTTCTTCTGCAGGTTAATCCCAACAGCCTCGATGAGGTTTTTATTTTTTTTTAAAATCAGAAATGTGATCTGTTGTTCTTTTTAGTAACACTTACTTTTCCAGCCCTTTGTCGCCCCTGTCCCAATTTTTTTGAGACGTGTTGCGGCCACATCAAACTCAAAATGACCTTATTTTTTTTCCCCCCCGAAACGGTACATTTCCTCATCTTAAACATTTGATACGTTTTCTGTGCTCTTCTGTGAATAACGTACGGGTTTATGATGATTTGCGAACCGTTGCGTTCTGTTTTTATTCGCGTTTCACACGGCGTCCCAACTCTTTTGGAATTAGGGTTGTATTTATTTCATTCTCACGCCAGTTGAATGAGCACTTTATGAAACTCTGGCAATTTCATATTAAAGACTTGAACGCGAGTGACCCGAAACAAATCCGTGAATTAAAGCAAATGAGACGAGTCGTTCGATTACGGCAAAAGTAATGGCACCCTTAAAAAAAAGAAAAGAAAAGAGGACGCGTTAGTGCGTGTCTATGGTAGCCGACACACTGCAGCGGCTGAGCTGTATTACTGGAGGATTTAACATGTGGTGCACTTAGGAGGTGCTCTTTCACAGTATCAATTGCTCCCATAAACCAGGCCATATTGAGTGCCTACACCCAAGATATAGTTATACACATACACACACCTGTCACGTGGCGTGGTCATGGCAACCCCAATGGCTTTTCCAGATGTCTCGGAGCTATGCAGTCCATCCCAAACACCCCAAACCACCCGACTCCCAAACTCCTGGCATGAGATCACAAAATACTATACGAGTTAATGCCCACTGCCTCTGAAAACACACACACCTGCTGTCAACATGGACTATATCAGGACCTAGAGGGTCGATCGCCAAAACCCCATTCGAGAGCCTCAGACTTAGCCCAGACGTGACAACACAGCGTTGCGCCTATATACAGTGAAACATGATTTCAGCTGATGATGAGCTACAGCTGGAAATACGACTCAGTTTTTTTAATTACTGCACAGCTATCAGCGTTGTACGTGTTAAATCTCCACTTTCAGTGATACGAGCTCTACAGCAGGATTAATGAGTACAGAGTGTATCGAGTTACAGAGTAGGAAAAGGACACACGGTCATAGAGCTGGAGTAGACATGGTTACAGCTCTCATCTTATTTTCACGCGATCCTATTTCATTTGAAATTTTTAAATACTTTGTTTTCTTTTGACAAAACAAAACCCTTTAAACTCCCAGGAGCCGCCCAGACTTTCCCTGCCATTCACTCGTAATAGTTACGCACCGTTCCTGTTACTTTCCCTGAAGTTAATGAATGATTTATACTGTAGTATGCCTTTGGGTGAGTGTCTAAATAATAATAATAATAATAATAATAATAATAATAATAATATAAAAAAAGCAAAGTTCACCCCAACTGGCGAGCTGATTGGTCTAGAGGTAAGAAAGTCCTCTCCCCTTGACGTCACCCCACCTGCGGCATCGAGTTACCTGTAAAGCGTCGCCCATACGCGTCGCTGTGAATTAGCTTGTACAGAAACGATAATGTATTCGAAATTTCCGACCAATCAGAACTCAGAATTCAACCCCACTGAGGTATAAAGTGTATATTTGTGTATGTTTATACATAATACGACAGTATTATAACGTATCCTGTGAGAAAGGTCACCGAACGAGTCTATCGAGGCTTTCGTTGTCCAAGGGTGACTATCCTGCAATAAAACATCTCATCCTTGGTCAAGAAAAGTTGTCCAAGGAAAGACAAGGTGTCCTCCAGGGTGGTGGTCTGAGGCATGTTCGCTTACGCCTTCGTCAGCCCAACCATGTGTGTGTGCTCCTTCATGTGTGTGCTTTGTTTGCTTTGGCAGTTGTGAGAACATCCATCAGAGCACCTGCCACCGAGGCGCGTGTGAAGGCCAGGCGCTCAAAAGTAGGCCCACGTGTCACCAGGCACACTCTAAAAGGGTGACAATGGCTCTCTCCTCACCTCTCTTCACCCCTCCTCAACCCCTACAGCCATGGACAGAGTGAGAGAGAGAGAGAGAGAGAGAGAGAGAGAGGGAACAGGTGCATGTTTTTAATAGAGCTATGTGAAGCAGTCGTGTTTCGCCATGCCTCATAGAGTGAGGTTTTGAAGCATGGAAAGACTACACACGACTGGTTTGATTGGTGTTGCTTAAATCAAGCATTCCACTCACAGCGCTTGCATTCAGTGCTTGTAGTGAGTCGGTATTCACTGGAGCGCATGGTGATGTTTGATGTTTTTAAAAATATTTTTTTATCAATCGAATCGTGTAAACGGTCATGGCATCTGCAGCTTAAACATGCGACTAACTAAAAAAATCTTCAGACTCTTCAAAATATGGGGGGAGAAATGGTAATGAGTCATTTGGGAGCCAAAAGAGTCGACTCTTATTGATGAACTGAATCAAATGATCTGACTCAAAGAAAGGAGACAGAATTCCCACAACTACTACAACTATTGGAACGCACTGTATATGCAACGTGTGTATGTATATATATATATATATATATATATATATATATATATATATATATATATAGGTCCTTATTGGACATGACAGGCTTAGTGCTTGTTTGGACACGGCGTATACGACATATGAATACCTTTGATGATAATAAGCTCTCGGTTTTCTGCGGTCTCTCAGAATGTGACCAATCAGCATCAAGAGTGAGATGTTCAGCAATCCTTTTTGTTTTTGGTTTGGATTTGGACTTTTATATCATTTTTTTTTTGGTCATATTAGGTACAGGAGTATTGAGCTCACAAGCAGCATGGAGTGCCATCATATGGAACGGCCATTAGGTAAGGAATGATAACGTGTAACACACACACACACACACACACACAGACACACAGAGACACGGTGTCCTTGTAAAAAGCACTCAGCCGTGCGTCCATTCAGGTCTGTCTGAAAGTGCAGCGTGGGTCATGGTGGAGTGTGAGAACCTGAGATAGAGATCGCTCCTGCAGCGACTGACCGGTGAAAAATGCGGCCGGGGTGGAGAGGTGCGCCGGATCCGTTCTCCCTCGCGCAGTGCCAGTGTGAGGACACAGGAGGACATTCAGAGTCCTTTCACTCGGCCGTGGCATCTTCCAACACCTGCACTGCTGCGCTTTTGTCCCTGGCTCGCTGTGCGTGCTCGGCACTACATTAAGGCCACTATGCAGGAAGGGAACTGGCTTTGTGTGTCTGAATAGGTGAGCTGGTAATGGACTGATAATATCTCTCTGACCTCCCTCTCTCTCTCCCTCTCTCTCTCTCTCTCTCTCTCTCTCTCTGTCTATTGCTCTCTCTCTCTTTCACTCAGTCTTTATCCTCTGATACTCTCTCTGTTACACTTTCTGTCTCTCTCTCTCTGTCTTTCTCACTTTCTGTCTCTCTGTCTATCTCTTTCTCTTTCTTCTCTGATACTCTGTTGCACTTTCTGTCTCTCTCTCCGTTTTTCTCGCATACTCTCTCTGTGTCTTTCTCACTCTTTGTCTCTCTGTCGCACTCTCTGTCTATCTCTTTCTCCTTTGATACTCTCCCTATCGCACTTTCTGTCTCTCACACTGTCTTGCTCACTCTCTCTCTCTCTCTCTCTCTCTCTCTCGCTGTCTTTCTCTCTCTCTCTCTCTGTCGCGCTCTCTGTCTATATCTTTCTCTTTCTCCTCCGATATTCTCTCTATTGCACTTTCTGTCTCTCTCACACTGTCTCTCTCACACTGTCTTGCTCACTCTCTCTCTCTCACTGTCTTTCTCTCTGTCTCTCTCTCTCTGTCTTTCTATCTCTCTCTCTCTCTCTCGCTGTCTTTCTCTCTCTCTCTCTCTCTCTCTCTCTGTCACGCTCTCTGTCTATATCTTTCTCTTTCTCCTCTGATATTCCCTCTATTGCACTTTCTGTCTTTCTCACACTGTCTTGCTCACTCTCTCTCTCTCGCTGTCTTTCTCTCTGTCTCTCTCTCTGTCTTTCTATCTCTCTCTCTCTCTCTCTCTCTCTCTGTCGCGCTCTCTGTCTATATCTTTCTCTTTCTCCTCTGATATTCTCTCTATCGCACTTTCTGTCTCTCTCACACTGTCTTGCTCACTCTCTCTCTCTCGCTGTCTTTCTCTCTGTCTCTCTCTCTCTGTCTTTCTATCTCTCTCTCTCTCTGTCGCGCTCTCTGTTTATATCTTTCACTTTCTCCTCTGATATTCTCTCTATCGCACTTTCTGTCTCTCTCACACTGTCTTGCTCACTCTCTCTCTCTCACTGTCTTTCTCTCTGTCTCTGTCACTCTATAATCTGTCTCTGTCTCTCATTGTCTCACTCACTCCCACTCTCTCTTTTTGTCTCTTTCTCACTATATCTCCATCTCTCTCTCTCTCTCTGTCTGTCTCTCTCATACTCTTTCTTCATCTCTCGCTGTCTTACTGACTCTCTATCTCTTGCTGTCTCTCTTTCTGTCTCTCTCTGTATCTCTGTCTGTCGCTATCGCTCTTGTTGTCTCTCTCTCTCTATCTTACCGTCCCTCTTTCTCTCCCTCACTGCCTCTCTCTCTCTATTTCATGCTCTCTTTAGCCATCTTATTTTCCTGTCTCACGCTTTCTGTCTGTCTGCCCACGTTTTCTCATCTTCCTCTCGCTCTCTAACTCTCTGTCTCACTCTCGCGCTCTTGCTGTCTCTCTGTCTCTGTCTCGCTCTCTCTCTTTTTCCTCTTTCTCTCACACTATGTCTGTCTCTCCCACCATCTCTGTCTCGCTCTCATTCTCATATTCTGTCTCGCCATCCGTTTTTTTTCCTTTTTCTCTTATTCCCAATCCTGTTGTCTCTTCTCTTTTCCCGTCTCACCCTTCCCCACCTCTCTCTCTTTCTTTCTTTATTTACATTCATCTGCCACCTTTTTTTCTTGCCCACTCAGTTTTCCTCCCTCACTCTACCATCCCTCTCTTTCCATCTCCCCCAGGTTTTTTTTTCTTCTTCAGCGTTTATTCACTTTTCCATCTGTACCATTCTGTCTCAATCTCTTTTTTCGTTTTCTCTCTCGTGTCTACTTTATTTTCCTGTCTCACCCTTCCACCTGTCTTTCTGTCGCTTTTAATGTCTCTGTTCTGTCTCCTACGCTGTTAGTCTGTTTCACTCTTTCCTTTATTTCTGTCTTTCCTCATTTGCATTCGCACTGCTCTGATTCTGTTCCCACTCAAATGCCCTCTTTCACTCCACAACGTGTGTGGCGTGTCCCAGTATAGTCTGTGTGTGTGTGCGTGTGTGTGTGTGTGTGGACGTGGACGTGGGGTAGGATCAGGGTGATGTTGGTCTTTTCCCCGGGGAGTAATCGGCTCTCCTGTCCGGCCCGGCAGCAGACAGCAGACATCACTGCCTCGTTCTTTCAGCATGTGAGAAGATCTCTTTCTCCTCGCACTGCATGAAAGACTTTCTTTCTTCACCAGCGCAGGTAACCGGATCCACAGCCACGGCATGTCTAATACACACCCAACACTCGTCTTTTCACTCCTCTCTCTCTCTCTCTCTCTCTCGCTCTCTCTCGCTCTGTCTCGCTTTCTCTACTCTCTGCTTCAGTGCCCACCCTCTCTCTCTCTCTCTCTCTCTCTCACTCTCTCTCCCTCTCTCTCCCTCTGTCTGCTTTAGTGCTTACTACATTTCTGTGTCTATCTGTCTAGCTTTCTTTCTTTCTTTCTTTCTCTCGCTCTTTTTTCTTTCTCTCTCCATCTCTGTCTCTCTCTGCCTTATTGTTCAACATATTTGTCTTTCTATTTATCTGTCTATC
>NC_071275.1:18396514-18439014 GCF_023375685.1 Ictalurus furcatus
GGTTCCGGTTGGTTAAGCGCAGGCGTCGGATGCAGCTGGACCGGTCCGACTACGGCCTGTTCTCACGACAATCACGCTATTCCTGCAGTACAACACCTGTCAGTCTCAAGCCAACACATGTTCCACACGCATTCCTACACACACGCACGCACACACTGTGCTTTTGTGCTTCCAAGATATACCGAGTGTATCGAAATCTGATCTGGGATGATGATAATATGGCAAGTTTATCTCTTATTCTGTACAATGATCAAGGTTAAACATGATCAATCAGAGATGGCACCGAGCCAACACCCAAGGATCAATATCAAGGCCAGTTCCAGCTACGACAAAAAAAAAAGAAGACAGATCCGATATCAGGAATTGGATTTGGAAAAGAAATTTAGTCAGGAACTTTTACAGTATAAATGATTGTGGTATATTTTAAAGCTTAATGCTCCTTATATACAAGATGAAAACTGTTCTTTTTCTTCTTAGACCAGGTTCGATCCATTCGTTCGGTGCTACCGAGGTGTAAAAAGCCTCAGAGGGTTAAAGGTGAAGGAGAATGTGAGAGCTTCTAGGTGTTTGTCCTCAGATGTGCAGCAGAAAGGAAGGAAAAGACTCTTTGCTCTTTGTTGTGGTTCCAACACAACGTGCCTTTTTGTTCCAGCGCCACACAGCTGCGCCGCTCCTCTCGCACAAACAGACAATTGAGCGTTTCCAGTTGCTCTGCAGATTTTCCCCTTCAGAGCTGCGTCGTGTGAAAACACACTCGAACGGCCCGGACAAAGCGAGGCCCACGGCTCGGCGACCGAACAGCCGCTGATACGAAAACATTACCGCGTCACAGGTTGCGAAGGATTGCCGTGTCTGCGTGAGAAAAGCGGCCCGATGGCCAATCAAAACCAAGTTAAAATTCCAAATAGGCTCCTCCCTCTCGCAGTCTAATGTCATGACGATCATTGGTACGTTGAATTATGAAGCAATGTCCCTAAAGCGCTAATTCACCATGGTTAGAAAATATTGTTTTATTACCTATGTGATATAATAAATATAACATAGCTGTATAATAATGTTTACTGAAATTCATCGACACACTGCATATCACATATATACAGTAAAAAGTAAATCTTTTTCACATACGCTATACGCATTTATAATAGTTAGAACTAAAGGACCTTACGTCTTTAAAGGTTCTTGTTGGTACCGAAGAGAATTTTTCCATTCCACGTAGAACTTTTAAACACCGTTTTCTACGAATAAAGAAATTCATAGAAATTCACATTGATGGGGATGAGGTTGTATTTTGTTCGATTTCTGTGCATGAATTTGTAAGAAATATAAAAAAATGAACACAAACCCCGCCCCTAGCTTGAACTTTGAACTAACTTTCTCAACGCTTCATGAGACTTTTTCAGACGAATTTGTTAAACTAACAAACAAACAAACAAACAAACAAACAATGAAGTCCTGACTTATAATTCCAGTTAAAATAATACTTAAGGTTCTAACATAGTACATTAAATGCTTACGGATATTTAAGTGTGGACACTTTTGAAGTGATTCATTATATCCAATTTAAATTAAATATCATTTTGACTCAATATCGTTACTTCTCCATCCGTGATCAAATGTGTGCAAAACTCACAACTCCAATCCAGTTTAAATGTTCTGCGAGGTTAAACTGTGGACATGGGAAACTGTGGGTAAACCATGGATATTGCAATATTACTACACACTCACACACACACACACACACACACACACACACACACATTTGTTCCATGTGTTTTGTGGCAATCTGGGAAACCAAGAATTCACACACTGCACAAGGAACCAATCAATTGTAAGTCTACACAGGATGCAGGGTGGGGGTGCCTTTGGGAAAAAAAGCGTATGAGAGAGAGAGAGAGAGAGAGAGAGAGAGAGAGAGCGATAGAGAGAGAGAAAGAGAGAGCAAATAATGATAATGTGGAGTTCTGGGCCTCTGAGAGGAGAAAGATGCTCTCATAAGTACTCTCGAGTGTTCATTATTCACCCTGAATGGCTATGACACTAAGACAAGATTGCATTCGACGACTGTGACCCGTATCGAACAGTTCCATGAATGGACTAAATAATATTGTCCTCTGAGTAAAGAAGAGCAACTTCATGCTCTTTCCACACACCTGCATATGCAGATCGGTTATCATCTGCGTGCGAATATCAAATTGATCATTTACCTATGCGGAGATAACGGGTACATTTTTACATCTACACTGCACATTTAACACATTTATGAGGTCTATTAATAAACATCTAACATTAAGCCTTATTGTGACTATGTGTGATATGAATAGAGCAGTAAAAGCTTTTGGTCTTTTGGTAACAACTTAATGGTGAGTAAATGGCTGCGGTGGAAAAGGTCATGAGTTCGATCCTATTGGCGAATGCAAATCATGAGGATGCCCTCGAGGCTAGAGCTTAACCCGCGATTGCTCTGGGATTTTACGTGCCCCGCTCCCACAGTCCTACTTTCCTAAACGCGTTAAGGAAATAAATATAAAGCTGCCTTACAAAGGTGAAATTATGAAGCCTGGTCACCAAAGTCCCAAAGGCACAGAAATCAACTCTGGATCTCTTTTTTTGGGAAGAAAAACAGTGAACGCCATCCTCAGTTGGAACTTTGCATACAGATTTGCTTGTACAAATTCCCAAGTATTTACAACCACGGTATCTGAATAACCCATTATCTTGATAATGATCCTCCATGCAGAAAAACACCCAAATCTAACGTCACCTTTAACCACAGCACAGGAACATAGGAAGTGCTAATGTGAGGTACAGGTTCATAATCATGAATCAGTAAGGACTAGACATAATATGTGACTAGGAAATTTGGGGAACTTGCAAAGTGGATAAATTAGAGGATCTTGCGGAACTAGGAGAACTAGGGAAGCTAGGAGTACTTATTTAAAATTGAGAAGTATTTGGATACCTAGGAAACTAAGATATTGAAGATAAGTAGGAGAACAAAAAAAAAAAAAGCACTAGTGGAACTAGGAAATGATTGGGTCTAGGAGTACTTGCAAACTATAGGAGCCAAAAGAATTTGGACGCTACAGGACCTAGGGGAACTAAGGGAGAGAGGAGAACTAGGACAACTAGATAATTAGGAACCTAGGGGAACTAGGGGGGCTAAAACAAATAGGCAACTATGGGACTAGGATATGGGGCATGGTGCTTAGTGGTTAGCACGTTCGCCTCACACCTCTGGGGTTGGGGGTTCGAATCCCACCTCCGCCCTGTATGTATGTTCCCCACGGACTTTGAAGGTTTCCTCGAGGTACTCCAGTTTCCTCCTGCAAAGTCCAAAGTCATGCATTGTACATTTCCAAACTGTCCGTAGCATGTGAAGTGTGTGATTGTGCCCTGCCATGTGTTGGCACCCCGTCCAGGGTGCCTTGTGCCCTGAGTTCCCTGAGATAGGCTCCAGACTACCTCGTGACCCTGTGTAGGATAAGCTGTATGGAAAATGGATGGATAGATAGGTCTACTTGCAATCTATGACAACCAAAAGAAAATGAAGGGGAACTAGGACTAGGGCAACAAGGTCTAGGAGTACTTGTAAACTGTGCGAACAAAGAAAGAAATTTGGGAATTAGGGGACCTGAGAGAAATAGGACAACTACGTAATTGTCATGACCATGAGTATATGGACAATTAGACAACTATAGGAACACAGGGGATTGTGGTATAACTTCTAGGAAAACTTGGACAAGCAGGAAATGAGAATTAGGAAAGTAAGTATCAAGGGAAACTATGGGGAACTGAATGAACTATGGGAACTAGCAAAATGTTGGGATACCGAACCCTAACCTAAACTCTAGGCCTACTTGCCAACTATGGGAATGTAGAACCTAGGGGGTGTAGAAGAACTAAGACAACTGGATAACTAGCCGCCATAGGCAAACTAGGAGAACTAAGGGGAACTAAGAATCTATTGGGTTTGGGACTATGGGGCAACTATGGGGCAACTATGGGGCAACTATGGGGCAACTATGGGGCAACTATGGGGCAACTATGGGACAACTATGGGACAACTATGGGACGTAGATGAACTAGAATAGTTTTGGGATCTATGGAAACTTGGAGACGTAGGGAAAGTGGGGAAACTACAATGAGGAAAGTAGAGGAATTCACGGATGTTGGATATTTAGGAAAGAAAGGGGAACTAAAAGACCTGGGAAACGAGGAAATCTGAGAACGCGATTAACTAAGAGGACTAGCGGAACCATTCTGTGGAAGCTAGTATTAGGAAAACAAGGGAACTCTGGGACTTGAAACATAAATTTGAACTGCAGTAGATGTGCTTGCAGACATCACAAAGCCATTAGCCAATCCGAGAGGAATGTATACACAAGCTAATGAGACAGAACAGGACTAATCAGGAGGGACAGGTGTTAGTAATAATCAGGGGACGTGTTCAGAGCGGAGCTGGAGAAGGAAATCAGGAAGCAGGATGGTTTCTGGGACACGTTTTCACCTGCTGTGCCAGTCTTATCCTGTTTCAAAAGTCTTACAGAATATTTAATGTGAGTGTATTCATGACATCATGATCTCTATGGGTGATGATTTCTAATCACGGTATACCGTGTCATCTGTAATTATATCTCCGAAGAGCTCTATTACCAGTCCAAACGTTTAAGGGGTTGATTAAATTTTTGGGATAACTTGATGTCAAGAGCACGGGAAGGATCTGCTGAAAGGACTGTTCAAACTGTGAACTGAATACTCCAGCACGGTTGAGCTGTAATGGACGCGAGCCGAGACGTTTTATCTACCGCTTCCATGTTGCAGAGTGATCCATGATGTCGAATGAAAGCCGTCTTTAAGCGCGTTCTCTCTCTGCTATGATAAGATAGATGAGTTTACAGAGTCTGGCTCGTCGTTTTAGTCGGCGGGTTTTTTCCAGGAACCGCAAGAGGACTGGAGCCAAACGGTTTCAAGAAAGTTTAAAGGCACAATACACTTTTATAAAAAAGTACTTTCTGTGATTAAGTGTGAGTGCATGGGCTGTCATGCAGCAGTCGAATTCATCGACGAAACCGGATAGCGCTGAAAATCTCACTGAACATGTGGCATGCAAGTGTTATTGCATCATAAAATATAAGAGCCAATCAGGTGATAATATGCAAATACATGCTGTATACAGTAAATGTTTTTTATGACACTGATTAATTGGGGACCGTGTGTGTGTGTTTCTTGAGACGGGATAAATAAATAATTTCTGATTATTTAAAATGATAGCATAGCTTTCTCTGTGTGTGTGTGTGTGTGTGTGTGTGTGTGTGTGTGTGTGTGTGTGTGGAGAGCATCAGCAGCTGGCCATCTCCTCTCACACACCAGGTGCAACATGCAGAGCTGTGTCAGCACATAACGCAGCAACATGATACTGTCTCTCTCTCTCACTCACACACACACACACACACACACAGATGCAGAGAGTTTTTTTTATATCATACAAATTCATACACGCTTTTATATATGTATATATCTACAAAATGTGTGTGCAATGCTTTCGCTTTCTCTGTCTCCACACACTTATACACACCGTGTATACACACAAGTGCATTTGGTCTCCATCTGTCTACGATGGACATGGACGAATACTATCTGTTCTTCATATCAACACTGCATGGACTCCACACACCAACACACACACACACACACACACACACACACACACACGGTTCAGCTTGCCAGAAATCTGGGATCTCGTTGGATCCTGAAACAAGTGGTTGTGTGTTAGCGTTTGTGCCTCTTCTGTAATGCATATCATACACTGACCATTTAATCACACACACACACACACACACACACACACACACACACTTTCCTCTGAAAGTGTACTAATATCCGAAGTGTGCCTTACTCCATTAATCTCCGCCCATTAAAACTGCATTACACTTTCCAATTCAGCGACCTTCCTGATGTTATTTATATTTTATATTTATATTCCTTTTGAATCAGACTGGGGATCAGACTGTAGAGTTGAAGGACATGGAGCTGAATTAATTGGTTAAAAGTGAATGAAGAAGCACCTAGAAAACCTCCCGTCTTTACATGCGCATGTCTTTACACGGGCAAGACTGTAAATGCTTGAGAGCCGTTCAACAAATTTGGTATAACGACATTTAATCAAAATGTAAACATGTCAAAGTCTTCAGTCGTTTTCCTTCTCTTTTCATTTTTACTTGAAAAGTAACCAGACATTAACCCTTTAATAGCAAATAAATAAGTAAAGTAAGAAATTAAATCAGTAAATAAGTAAGTAAGAAAGCAAACAAACAAATAAGTAAATAAATACACGAGTAAGTATGTAGTACCTAACATATAGGTAAGTAAGTAAGCATTTACTGTAACTAAGTAAGAATTTAAATAAGAAATAAGTATAGTAAGTAGAAAAGCATACTAACAAAGTAATGAGCAAACATAACTAAGTAATTAATTAAGAAATTCTATAACTATATATATATATATATATATATATATATATATATATATAAACAGTAAACATCACTAGTCATAAGTGAAAAAAGTTTGTAATGAATTCTAATTGTGTAATGAAAGTTCGCCCCCTTCTGCCCATAAAGAGCATTACATAACCCTGCACTGTTTCCCTCACTCAGCTACACTTACTAAACTTTTTATTTTATTTTTTTAAATTTAATTTAATGTTAGATTAATTTTAATGTAGTTACATTTTTCTGTACTGTTGCCTGTCATAGTTTTATCGAGTCTCAAGCACACAAATCAAACACACAACACAAACACACAACCCCCATACACTTTAATACACAACTCCAACACACATCTCCAATACACTTTAATACACAACTCAAACACACAACTCCCATACACTTTAATACACAACTCAAACAGACAACTCCCATACAGTTCAACACAAACACACTATTCCCATACACTTTAATACACAACTCAAACACACAACTCCCATACAGTTCAACACAAACACACTATTCCCATACACTTTAATACACAACTCAAACACACAACTCCTATACTGTCCAACACACAACTCAAACACACAACTCCTATACTGTCCAACACACAACTCAAACACACAACTCAAACACACAACTCCTATACTGTCCAACACACAACTCAAACACACAACTCAAACACACAACTCCTATACTGTCCAACACACAACTCAAACACACAACTCCTATACTGTCCAACACACAACTCAAACACACAACTCCTATACTGTCCAATACACAACTCAAACACACAACTCCTATACTGTCCAATACACAACTCAAACACACAACTCCTATACTGTCCAATACACAACTCAAACACACAACTCCTATACTGTCCCACACACAACTCAAACACACAACTCAAACACACAACTCCTATACTGTCCAACACACAACTCAAACACACAACTCCTATACTGTCCAACACACAACTCAAACACACAACTCCTATACTGTCCAACACACAACTCAAACACACAACTCCTATACTGTCCAATACACAACTCAAACACACAACACCTATACTGTTCAACACACAACTCAAACACACAACTCCTATACTGTCCAATACACAACTCAAACACACAACTCAAACACACAACTCCTATACTATCCAATACACAACTCAAACACACAACTCAAGCACACAACTCCTATACTGTCCAACACTCAACTCAAACACACAACTCCTATACTGTCCAACACACAATTCAAACACACAACTCAAACACACAACTCCTATACTGTCCAATACACAACTCAAACACACAACTCCTATACTGTCCCACTCAACTCAAACACACAACTCCTATACTGTCCAACACACAACTCAAACACACAACTCAAGCACACAACTCCTATACTGTCCAACACTCAACTCAAACACACAACTCCTATACTGTCCAACACACAACTCAAACACACAACTCAAACACACAACTCCTATACTGTCCAATACACAACTCAAACACACAACTCCTATACTGTCCCACACAACTCAAACACACAGCTCAAACACACAACTCAAACACACAACTCCTATACTGTCCAATACTCAACTCAAACACACAACTCAAGCACACAACTCCTATACTGTCCAACACTCAACTCAAACACACAACTCCTATACTGTCCAACACACAACTCAAACACACAACTCAAACACACAACTCCTATACTGTCCAATACACAACTCAAACACACAACTCCTATACTGTCCCACACAACTCAAACACACAACTCCTATACTGTCCAATACACAACTCAAACACACAACTCAAACACACAACTCCTATACTGTCCAATACTCAACTCAAACACACAACTCAAACACACAACTCCTATACTGTCCAACACACAACTCAAACACACAACTCCTATACTGTCCAACACACAACTCAAACACACAACTCCTATACTGTTCAACACAAAACTCAAACACACAACTCAAACACACAACTCCTATACTGTTCAACACAAAACTCAAACACACAACTCCTATACTGTTCAACACAAAACTCAAACACACAACTCAAACACACAACTCCTATACTGTTCAACACAAAACTCAAACACACAACTCAAACACACAACTCCTATACTGTTCAACACAAAACTCAAACACACAACTCAAACACACAACTCCTATACTGTTCAACACAAAACTCAAACACACAACTCAAACACACAACTCCTATACTGTCCAACACACAACTCAAACACACAACTCCTATACTGTCCAACACACAACTCAAACACACAACTCCTATACTGTCCAACACACAACTCAAACACACAGCTCAAACACACAACTCCTATACTGTCCAATACACAACTCAAACACACAACTCAAACACACAACTCCTGTCCAACACTCGACTCCCACACAGTTTGGCTGCAGTGTTCAGCTGTGTGGTATCAGCATTGGGTTGGATTTTGTCCTCTGTATGGATCATTTACCTCACGATTTTTATTGGGTTCATTCCTGACTCTAGCTTTTTATCTGCTGAGGCATGAAAGTGGGATTTAGTGATCCGATTTACAGCAGCAGTATAACCGACACGCTGCCTTCCTCTTTACTCCCTCATACATTCGTATAATTACGAACAATCTTTTTGTTTTAAATATATACCTTAATGCATAATTATATTGACTAAAACACAGCTTTTTAATAAGAAGCAGATTTTTAAAGCAGTCTGTTTCAAATGACCGTAGCTTATAAATACCTCATCTTCGTGCATTCATGTTATCTACAGGTTATTCAGCAAAATATTAGTGAAAAGTGACCAATAAAGTATGATCAGTTAAGAGCAAACACATGTCCCTCATTTATTTATTTATTTATTTATTTATTTATTAGATTTCTTTCAAAAAAAATTTTTACATTACAATATGTTTGATTGGGATCAATAAAGTTTCTATCGATGTAAATTTAACACGTTGAAAAACTGTATTTAATTAATACAATACATTTTAGTACCTAATAATACATTCAATAAAATAGTATCCTGCGTTCTGGTTTAAGAGCTGAAATGATTGATTTATGATTATTAAATTGCATCATTAAGATGACCCACAATTATCGGTGTTAATCTATACATAAAAATAGAAATTAACTTTACACTTTATTATTCTTTGAGATCAGAAACAAATATATAGCTCAGGGAAACGTTTGGATTTAACTGTGCTTGTATTTTCTCATTTGTAAGTCGCTTGGGATAAAAGCGGTGTTGCTGTACCATCAGGGTCCAGCAGGTGGAGTCAGTGCGCTGTGTCTGACCGTTTAACACGACATGGCTGCGGGTCACACTGACTTTCAGTCATGTTTAGAGTGGACATATGTTCAGTCAGTAGTGTGTGTCAGGAAAATGCGTGCTGATGAAGGACGAAAGCATTCTGTATTCAGCATTATCTCTGTGGCGAACTCTGTGAAGCTTTGTCCTTGCCTTTGACCTCTGGGTCTCTGACTAACGTTGTGTGGAGTTACGCTGTTTGATCGCTGGGTAGTAAAGGTGTGGATTCGAGGCACATGACTTGGACTGGAGTCAGACGAGTCAGACTCGTGTCATGTTTATGATAACCCTTCGCTAGACTCAACAACAACAACAACAACAACAAAAATACAGACTCATTGTATTTCATCTTTAACTTTCACACTCGTGTAATCATGTACTGAATAGTTCATCTAGGTTAATAATCAAGCATTTGTTATTCATGTAATTACAACTCACACACAACTCGAACACACAACTCCCACATATTCCTGCACTCAACCTGCGCACACACACACACACACACACACACATACATACATACCTAAAAAATCGTATATTTTCCCTCACACAACAGGAACGCAAATTTTGTTAAAACCTTTGAACGCTGTGACAACAAGCTATAATAACTGGACTACAAAAAGGACAAGGAATTCTGTGTTTTTAAAAAAAAGGTATGTGTGTGTGTATCTATATATCTTTATCTATCTATCTATCTATCTATCTATCTATCTATATATAAGTATATTCCCATTGATATTTTACATCATTTTAGTACACCTGGGTGACTAGGAGCAGGAAATTGTTCAAACATGACTTCCTGTTTCACAGGGGTATAAATATGAGGTAACACATAGGCCAAATTCCCTTAGTCGTTCATAACAGTTCTTTCCTCATATTTAACAAGGGTGCCAATATTAGTGGAGGGCACTATATATAATATATATACACCTCCACAAGAAAATGTTTCCATATTGCTAATAATCGAGTAATTCATCTGATCACGTCAGTGACATGTACATACTGTAATCATTTTTTTAAAATCATGTATTTATTCCACAGCCAATAGATCGATTCTTTCACCGATTCAATGCTGTCCCTTGATCATCGAACAACATTACAGAGTAAACAACATTCAGTTATTTATAGTCCAGAAGAGCAGCGTGCAGATGAGCCTGTCTGATAGTAAATAAGCCGTTACTGCAGGGGTAATAAGGCTTGATAATGTCCTAATGCTCCAGCCCATATGGATGAGTCTCCAGTGCCAGAACAGCCAAGAAATGTGAATACATCCAAACAGCTGTTGGTGACACACACATACACACACACACACACACACACAAAGTAGGCTTGTTCTCAAACACCTGGTCCCCGTATGACAATGAACTCATTTGGAGGAAATCTGTAGAATAATATGACATCAGATGAACAGTATGCTTCTTAATAAACATGCTGTAATGCTCAAATGTACCACAACTGTATATCATACACCCACATCACCTCATCCGCTACTAACATGAGTCTCCAGAACACAGCCGGGGAATCAGGCATTCTTTTTAAGACACGAATAAACCGTGATGTTGATGCGTCAATCATGTCGTTGTTTTGCAAGTAAAAAGACTCGGGTCTTGACACTTAAACCCCGAATCAAGTGTGTTTGAGTCGTCTTTATGGGAGTTGTGTGTTTGAATTGTGTGTTGGAGTTGTGTGTTGGACAGTATAGGAGTTGTGTGTTTGAGTTGTGTGTTGGACAGTATAGGAGTTGTGTGTTTGAGTTGTGTGTTTGAGTTGTGTATTGAACAGTATAGGAGTTGTGTGTTTGAGTTGTGTATTGGACAGTATAGGAGTTGTGTGTTTGAGTTGTGTGTTGGACAGTATAGGAGTTGTGTGTTTGAGTTGTGTGTTGGACAGTATAGGAGTTGTGTGTTTGAGTTGTGTGTTGGACAGTATAGGAGTTGTGTGTTTGAGTTGTGTATTGGACAGTATAGGAGTTGTGTGTTTGAGTTGTGTGTTTGAGTTGTGTGTTGGACAGTATAGGAGTTGTGTTTGAGTTGTGTGTTGGACAGTATAGGAGTTGTGTGTTTGAGTTGTGTGTTTGAGTTGTGTGTTGGACAGTATAGGAGTTGTGTGTTTGAGTTGTGTATTGGACAGTATAGGAGTTGTGTGTTTGAGTTGTGTGTTTGAGTTGTGTGTTGGACAGTATAGGAGTTGTGTGTTTGAGTTGTGTGTTTGAGTTGTGTGTTGGACAGTATAGGAGTTGTGTGTTTGAGTTGTGTGTTTGAGTTGTGTGTTTGAGTTGTGTGTTGGACAGTATAGGAGTTGTGTGTTTGAGTTGTGTATTGGACAGTATAGGAGTTGTGTGTTTGAGTTGTGTGTTTGAGTTGTGTGTTGGACAGTATAGGAGTTGTGTGTTTGAGTTGTGTGTTTGAGTTGTGTGTTGGACAGTATAGGAGTTGTGTTTGAGTTGTGTGTTGGACAGTATAGGAGTTGTGTGTTTGAGTTGTGTGTTTGAGTTGTGTATTGGACAGTATAGGAGTTGTGTGTTTGGGTTGTGTGTTTGAGTTGTGTGTTGGACAGTATAGGAGTTGTGTGTTTGAGTTGTGTATTAAAGTGTATGGGAGTTGTGTGTTTGAGTTGTGTGTTGGACTGTATGGGAGTTGTGTATTTGAGTTGAGTATGTTGGATTTTATCAGCGTTAGGTGTTCAGTGTGGGACTTTTTAGGATTTATGTGTTCAAGTTTTGCAACAGTTGTGTGTTTGAGTTGTGTGGGTGTGTGCGAGTTGTGTGTATGGGAGTTGTGTGTTTGTCTAAGCAAACATATGGTTTCGTGTTGTACTTGTGCCGTAACACAGCGACACATTTGTTTAGTTCTTACGCTTGTCTCAGCATCTCTCTTATTGAACACTAGTGTCCAGGCCACGCCCACTGTACTCACGGTCTGGAGCATGGCGTAACCGTGTCTGGAGGCGAATAATCAGCCATAATAATAATTATTCCTAATTATCATAAGGAATGATAATACTGATCACAGCCCGGAGCCGTGGCCTTTAAGCGAAGCTGCCCGGAGGAAGTGATCTCATTCCCACATGGCCGATGAGGTCATCTGTACCGTTAGCATGGACACAATCCTGATGTATCATCTTCATAATCCTCGAGCTTTATCGCTCTCTCAGTGTCGTTCCTCAGGGTCTTCACCCATCTGTGCTCCGGTGCCGTGACATTTGCAGTCTCTCATCAGCAAATGTCAGTTTGTGTGTGTGTGTGTGTGTGTGTATCGGATGTGTTCTGGATGTGTTCAGGGTCAACCCGATGTCACACAAAAGTTGCAGGGATTGTAAATAGAAATCAATAGTAAGTTCCAGCTGTTAGCCCCGCCCCTTCAGCTCCTAACCCATCTTTTTTCCATTTTTTTTTTGTTTTTTGTGAGCCATGTTTCAGCATGAACTGTACCCCTGATCAGCTGTGTGTTCTTGTAATTCAGTTCACATTAAAACACTTGGGAAAGGAGTGAGTGTAAATATAAATGTCAGTGGAATGAATGAAGGGAGGATTGAAATGTAAATGTAAAAGGAGGGACAGGTTTTGTAGCTGTAGGCGATGAGATGAGAGAAACCAAGGAAACAGAACAAAAGGGTATGTACTAGTTGATTAATGCAGGGTAGGCGTCATTTTTTAAAATGTACACGAAAGGGGTGTGTGTGTGTGTGTGTGTGTGTGTGTGTGTGTGTGTGTGTGTGTGTGTGTATATATTTTTAAAAAAAAGAGAAATTGGTTTTCATTAACAGAAGAAGAGGAACACAAAATCAGCATAGTAAACGACAGGCCCAGCAGTCGCTGAATTTCCCTAATCATTCCTGCTGATTTGTTTTGACCCGCTGAGGCTTTTTAATGATAAAAGCACTACCTGGTTAACCTCAGTGACCTTGATGTGAAAATTGCAGACTATGAGGTGAATAAATGAATATAAATTTGAATACTTATTTGTCCGTGTTTTTCATTCATTATCTTTTCCGAAGTTATGGGAAGTTATTAGGCAGTGTGTCTTTGTGTGTCTCTGTGTGTGTTTCTCTCTGTCTCTCTCTGTGTGTCTCTCTCTCTCTGTCTCTCTCTGTCTCTCTCTCTGTCTCTCTCTCTCTCTCTGTCTCTCTCTTTCTCTGTGTGTGTCTCTCTCTCGTCTCTCTCTCTCTCTCTCTCTGTGTCTGTCTCTGTCTCTCTCTCTGTCTCTCTCTCAGTCTCTCTCTCTCTCTGTCTCTCGTCTCTCTCTCTGTCTGTGTCTCTCTCTGTCTCTGTGTCTCTCTCTGTCTCTCTCTCTCTTTCTGTGTCTCTCTCTCTCTCGTCTCTCTCTCTCTCAGTGTCTGTCTCTCTGTCTCTCTCTTTCTCTGTGTGTGTCTCTCTCTCGTCTCTCTGTCTCTCGTCTCTCTCTCTCTCTCTGTGTCTGTCTCTGTCTCTGTCTCTCTCTCTGTCTCTCGTCTCTCTCTCTGTCTGTGTCTCTCTCTGTCTCTGTGTCTCTCTCTGTCTCTCTCTCTCTCTTTCTGTGTCTCTCTCTGTCTCTCATCTCTCTCTCTCTCAGTGTCTGTCTCTGTGTCTCTCTCTGTTTCTCTCTCTCTCTGTGTGTCTCTGTGTCTCTCTCTCTCTGTGTCTCTGTCTCTCTCTCTGTCTCTTGTCTCTCTCTCTCTGTCTCTCTCTCTCGCTCTCTCTCTCATCTCTCTCTCTCTCAGTGTCTGTCTCTGTGTCTCTCTCTGTTTCTCTCTCTCTCTCTCTGTGTCTCTGTGTCTCTCTCTCTCTGTCTCTCTCTCAGTCTCTCGCTCTCTCTCTCTCTGTGTCTCTGTCTCTCTCTCTGTCTCTTGTCTCTCTCTCTCTCTGTCTCTCTCTCTGTCTCTCTCAGTCTCTCTCTCAGTCTCTCTCAGTCTCTCTCTCTCTCTCTCTCTCTCTCTGTCTTATATCACGGTGTTAAGTCCAAATATTGTTACCATAGCAACGATAACGTATTAGAACGAGCACATTAATATAACCTGAAATTTAGCCTGAACGTCTACCCCGAGCTGCTGTTCTATAAAATTAACACCAAATTGAGAATTCGACAGCACTGTGCTATAAAATGTTCGGTTTAATCATAAGTACTCTGTGCCAGTAATGCATTTACACTACAACATATTTCCAAACCCCTGACATGTACATCTGTGTCTTTAAATCCTAACGAGGCCAGATTAATTGGTGAGAGTTGTGGACGAGAGGGCACATCCTGGAACTTCTGGAGTTTCATTTCCATCGTTAATGCACAAACTGATTGTAATGCTGAGTGATGGTGCTGGAATGAGGGATGACGGAGGCTGAGCTGCACTGACGGGTGTATTTTTGGGCCTGCGAGTGGCATTAAAAATGAGGCGGTCACCTTAATAATTAAACACCCTCTCCCCTTTTCGCAGAGATCAGTCGGCGACTTTCAGATGGGCTTCGCACCGTTTGACCTACAAAGGTCCTACTCTGCATGTCGGAGTTTTTAACTCGTTTGAGAGAAATCCGTGACCGGCTTTCGACCGCGCTCGCGTTTACACGTAAACCAGTTCAAAACAAAGAAGCGGAATTTGGACACTCGAACACGTCTCGCCAGATCCGTTACATTTACAGCAAGGAGTTTATTTTGTAAATATAGTGTTATACGTTTAACATGCCAGCGGACACGTCGATGTCTATGATGATAACATCGTTACACCGTAGCGCTGTTGAATGCTCGATTCTGATTGGTCAGAAGGTGTCGATTTCATGTTCTTTAACAGAGGCTCTGACAGAAGTTCGGACCGCGAGGCAAATCTCAGCTTTACATTAATGCACGTATTCATTTCAGTGGAATAATAAACAGATAACGAGAAATGCTGGTTATTTAGCAAAGAAAAACACATTATTGTTGGCGTTTTTCCTGAAAAGACAAGTTTATTTAACATTCATGAGAAGGGTCTTAGAGCTGGTTAGAGTAGCTCCAGTTCATTGTTGATGATTTTCCTTCAACATCATGTGACTTACTGTAATTAGCCTATAGTCTTACCTCAGAGATCATTTTTGCTAGTCTTTGGTCACTTCCTTTTTTGATTTCATTATGGCCTGCATTTTTATGAAAAGCTTAAGATACGATTTCTCAGTTCTAAGAACGGACTTGTGTTCTGGCGAAGACCGGTCTCGCCAGGCTACCTCGAAAGAACCAACTCGGAAGGACAGGAGGACACATGACGCATCTTTACGAGAATTGAGATCCGCTGTGAGCTTCCTGTTGCGCAGTGGACCGTCCCAGTACATTTCTAGTAGTGGGACGGGACCATCGTCTCTTCAGTGCTCACCAAGTCATATGTTTCAGCTAGATAATAGATGCACTGCGAAATTGCTGATTAAACAAAAGTTAATCAAGCATGCTTTAATCTAAAAAGCTCTCTATTTGTGACTACGACCTTATGTTAACTTTTTTTGGACCTCAATTCCACATGGACGTTCTCGCTGTGGTTGCTGGGACGACGGTTGCTGCGATGGTCTTGGGACTGCGATTACCACATGCAGTTTTGCACTCGGGTGTCCTTTAGTGAACAGTGGACTAGTTCAACAAACAGACTTCATATAAAACCAGAATGAACTTTCTTTTACTTTCACACTATCCGTTGTTACCCAGATGAGGACGGGTTCCCTTCTGAGTCCGGTTCCTCTCAAGGTTTCTTCCTCGTATCATCTCAGGGAGTTTTTCCCTCGAAACCGTCACCACCGTCTCGCTCAATAGAGATAAATTCACACACTTAAAATCTCTATCCTGTGTTTATATGTGTCTGTAAAGCTGCTTTGAGACAATGTCCATAGTTAAAAGCGCTACACAAATAAAATTGAATTGAATTGAACTTAAAAAGTAAGCTAACGAGTTTACCTCAGGATGGAAGCTAGTAGTTTACTTCAAATGCTTCTGAGGGATAAATTCGACTTTTCAACACCCTCATGTATATCTCAACTAAATCATATATCTAAATAATTCTTTTTAGATGCATATTTAGATTGTTCCGGGTCAAGCTTCCGTCATAGCTCGTCGTTTTGCCGCAATGACTTCTGGGACTTCAAGCGGGTTCGGCGCGCTCGAGTCTGCATCTGATGCATCGTCGATATCAAGAACACATCCGGGTAATTTCATGCGTCCCTGGTACTTGCGTTCTTGAGTATCGGAACTGAACCGATGACGTCGAACGAGCACACAAGGATGCAAGGTCGCATAATTATTGAGAAACGGCCAGCGGGAAAAGCGGAGGACGAGGAGACAGCGGTGAAATTCTTTCAGTGTAATCTTCATACAATATATAGGCCTAATGTTTGGAGTAAACTCTGAGTCCTATGAGCAAGCCACCCTGTTTTATTTATTTATTTATTTATTTATTTATTTATTTATTTTGGTAGTTTGGACCTCCTGGGTTAAAGCGAATTCCGAGCTGTGATGTTTGTCTGACAGAAACGGTTTTAGCCGCTCGGATCGCTGCTCCTGATGCTAATTCGGTGTGAAGACATCAAACGGCCGCGTGATCAAAGGTCATCGCTCTGTCTTTTGCGTTTGTGTAGGTGTTTGATGGTGAATTTTTTTTCTTCCCCGTTTCATCTCCAGCCGTGTGCGTGAGCAGCCGCGAGGGGCTGCACGTGTCGGGATCTGTAACGTTCTCTCTCTTTATGGTGGATCGCGAGCGGGTGTCCTTTTTTTTTTTTTTTTTGGAAAATGTTTTCTTTTTTAATGAGACTGTTATTATGGAAATAACCTGAAGAGGAAAAGGAAATGCAGTTGGCTTTTTTGATTGAATTGATACAAGTAGTCATTAACGGACTGCAAAACCCACAGCGTTAAAATAACACCAGGTTTTTACATTGAAATTTTTAGTGTTTTCATTTACATCCAGCTGGAATTAAACAGGAATATAATTGTGTGTAGGTGTGTTGTACTCCAGCACATGATCCAATCATTACATAACCGTTATATATTTATATAAGTGCTTAGTTCGGAGCGAATCCTGCTGGATATTTTCAAGCACTTTCAATGTTCTGTGTCACTGACTCATTACTTTCACCTGTCTCTCTCTCTCTGTCTCTCTCTCTCTGTGTGTGTGTGTGTGTGCACACATGTGAATTAACACACAGTAACACACTCCCCACTTCATTTACACACAATCCACCTACACAGCAGGACCGAGGGTTAGTGTTAGAATTTTAACTCTGCCACATTAGCATCTGTTTTAGTTCATTTCATGCTGTTTAGCATCACATTCTATGCAAACGTGGTACCTGTGCAACCAGAGCAGGCTGCCATTAGTGTAGGCGCGGTGCATCGATCAGGCCATGTGTGCGTAGACATCTAGACATGTAATCCAGTATTTATGGGGACCAAATAGCCACATGATCATAGGACTGTATTAAAATATTGACACTGTAGGAACCTTTGGCTGCTTCCTATCACGGTTGGGCATTCTGATAAATAATAGTAGGTTTTTATTATTATTTAATTCATACATTTTGGAAATGTTATTTATATTATATTATATTTATTTTCTTTATTTGATATTTAATTATATATATATATATATATATATATATATATATATATATATATATATATATATATATATATATAATGCATTATGTTATAGTAATAATAATGCATATATATGTATTATTATTACTATGACACTATAGCAATGTGTGTGAAAGTCTGTGTGTAAAAGTTTGATGGCATGGGTGTGAGTGGGAGATAGATAGACAGGTAGATAGATAGAAGGAACAGATAAACAGACTCCAGCTCAGATGGATAGATGGATGGATTGATAGATGGATGGATGGATAGATAGCTAGATGGATGGATAGATAGATAGATAGATGGAACAGATAAATAGACTCCAGCTCAGATGGATAGATAGATAGATGGATGGATGGATAGATAGATGGATGGATTGATAGATGGATGGATGGATAGATAACTGGATAGATGGATGGATAGATAGATAGATATATGGAACAGATAAATATACTCCAGCTCAGATGGATAGATGGATGGATGGATAGATAGATGGGTGGATTGATAGATAGATGGATGGATGGATAGATAGCTGGATGGATGGATAGCTGGATGGATAGATAGATGGATGGATGGATAGATAGATGCATGGATGGATGGATAGATAAATGGATAGACTGATAGATGGATGGATGGATAGATAGATGGATGGATAGATAAATGGATAGATTGATAGATAGATGGATGGATGGATAGATAGATGGATGGATGGATAGATAGATAAATGGATGGATGGATAGATAGATGGATGGATGGTTGGATGGATAGATAGATGGATGGATGGATAGATAAATGGATGGATGGATAGAGAAATGGATAGATAGATGGATGGATGGTTGGATGGATGGACAGATAGATAAATGGATGGATGGATAGAGAAATTGATAGATAGATGGATGGATGGTTGGATGGATAGATAGCTGGATGGATGGATGGATAGATAAATGGATAGATAGATAGATGGATGGATGGATAGATAAATGGATAGATAAATGGATAGATAGATGGATGGATGGATGGATAGATAAATGGATAGATAGATGGATGGATGGATGGATAGATAAAAGGATAGATAGATGGATGGATAGATGGATGGATGGATGGATAGATAAATGGATAGATGGATGGATGGATGGATGGATGGATAAATGGATAGATAGATAGATGGATGAATAGATGGATGGATGGATGGATAGATAAATGGATAGATAGATGGATGGATGGATGGATGGATGGATAAATGGATAGATAGATAGATGGATGAATAGATGGATGGATGGATGGATAGATAAATGGATAGATGAATGGATGGATGGATGGATAAATGGATAGATAGATAGATGGATGAATAGATGGATGGATGGATGGATGGATGGATGGATAAATGGATAGATAGATAGATGGATGAATAGATGGATGGATGGATGGATAGATAAATGGATAGATAGATGGATGGATGGATGGATGGATAACTTGCCATTGTGCAATGAGCCTATAATCCTGAGACGTTCTTCTTTTGCTCAGATCTTCAGGGTCATTTGTATCATGCTAGTAGTTTGACTTTGTCGTGTTAGTAATTTGGACCAGATAAACATATTTAAAATAAATCCAAAACAATTTTTCTTTCTATGATGAATAATAAATTGCTTGAAAATTGCAGCTTCATAAAACTTTACCCTCATCAGGAAACACAGATTACAGTACATCTATAAGCAAACTGGAAACACACCCGACCCTACAAACTCGGCTTCAACTGGTCACTTTATTTATTTGTCCCCGGCGGGCAGTTGGTTTCATGGCAAGGCGTACATACGGTGGCCGCCAATAATATTGGCACCCTTGTTAAATATGACCAAAGAAGGCTGTGAAAAATTGTCTATATTGTTTAGCTCAGATACCTCTCTCCGCTATAATAAATGGAACAATTTCAAGGATGCTGAGTTTTTACGAGAGCATGTGCAGATGTTTTCTAATGGATGTGATGTAACAGTCTGAACAACATCTGGACGAGTTTTGAACAGACGTTCTTGCTCCTTTTATTTCAAACAGTCACAGGGATTTCGCTAATGAACTCGTCTGGGCGAGGCTGTGTGATTGTCACGCACTATTTCATTTTTATTTTACTCGATCGGTTACTAATACGTTACTCTTATCCTAGCAGACAATACTCATGATTCGGCTCTATGTTTATTGGGCATAAATTGACTTAAATGCGATTTATGTAAACGCAATGGCGGCAGCATTTAGTCAGTGCCTAGTTTGTGAAGCAGTATACACTGAGCAGGAATATGAGGACGTTTTTATAGCATGAGAACTATCATACCAATGACAGTGTACAGTATATACATACATACAAGGACAATAAAATAGAAGAACTATATTCTAAAATAATAGAATAAACGACCTTACAGACATTTAACACACGCAACATGCTAGTGCAGACATGTCAAACCTTAATAGTAGGCTATATTATCCTAATTAAATGTGTCTAGCCTGCAGCTTTCCCTACAGCTCGTGTGTTGAATGATCTGAAGCTCTGCTACAGCTGCTTGCACATCTGTGGCTCTTTTTTGCCGCTGCTAGATGGCAATGTTGCTCTTCCACAAAGCTGTATCCTGAAAATGATTAATTCCTCAGCAATCACAGTTTCCACCCATTAGCTCGGTGTGTGTGTGTGTGTGTGTGTGTGTGTGTGTGTAGTTGTACTATGAAGCCATGCTGCACAGTAAAATTGCCAGTCTGTTTGATCAGGCAGCTAAATGGGACTCAAATGAGCAGAGTTCATTGAACGCTGCTTATTTTACTGCGCATGTTTTCCTTAACAGGTTTAGAGGAACAGCAGCCGTGCTCGTGTTAGTACGAGTAAACACTGCCAGTGTATTTGCGCTGCCGAACAAGCAGGAATGACGCTTCATGAGTTCTCTTAAGGTTTTTCAGAAAGCCAGAGTTTCCTGAAATGCTTAATCTTTTATTAGTATTTTTTTTCTTCCTCCAACTGTGTTGTAATGTAACCTGAAATCCTGATATCTGGGAGTTCGAATGATTTCATCTGCCTTTCGTACTTTCAGAAAGGTGTTTGTGTAGGCTACATTTTGGTGTGCCTTAAGACGGTGAAATTAATCAAATGGTTATTTTCTGGTTATTAATTAAACATAGTCGGCCGCAGGATTCATGAATATAGTTTGACGTCGGTTTGAATTTGGTGTGTGAACTCACAAATGTTTTAAGTGAGTATATATCTATAATAATTCCTTACAGTTATATAGAGCTTTTCTAGGCACTCAAAGCGCTTTACATTGTGTGTGTGTGTCGGGGGGGGGGGGGGGGGGGGGGGGATCTCCTCAACCACCACCAGTGTGCTCTATCTGTCTATCTATCTATCTATCTATCTATCTATCTATCTGTCTGTCTGTCTGCCTATCTATCAATCTATCTATCTATCTATCTATCTATCTATCTATCTGTCTGTCTATCTGTCTGTCTGTCTGCCTATCTATCTATCTGTCTGTCTGTCTGTCTGTCTGTCTATCTGTCTTTCTATCTGTCTGTCTGTCTACCTGTCTTTCTTTCTATCTATCTATCTATCTATCTATCTATCTATCTGTCTGTCTGTCTGTCTGTCTGCCTATCTATCTATCTGTCTGTCTGTCTGTCTGTCTGTCTATCTGTCTTTCTATCTGTCTGTCTGTCTACCTGTCTTTCTTTCTATCTATCTATCTATCTATCTATCTGTCTGTCTGTCTGTCTGTCTATCTGTCTTTCTATCTGTCTGTCTGTCTACCTGTCTTTCTTTCTATCTATCTATCTATCTATCTATCTATCTGTCTGTCTGTCTGTCTGTCTATCTGTCTTTCTATCTGTCTGTCTGTCTACCTGTCTTTCTTTCTATCTATCTATCTATCTATCTATCTATCTATCTATCTATCTATCTGTCTGTCTGTCTGTCTGTCTGTCTGTCTGTCTGTCTATCTGTCTGTCTGTCTATCAGTCTTTCTGTCTGTCTGTCTGTCTATCTGTCTTTCTATCTGTCTGTCTGTCTGTCTACCTGTCTATCTATCTATCTATCTATCTATCTATCTATCTGTCTGTCTGTCTGTCTGTCTGTCTGTCTTTCTGTCTGTCTGTCTGTCTACCTGTCTTTCTATCTGTCTGTCTGTCTACCTGTCTTTCTATCTATCTATCTATCTATCTATCTATCTGTCTGTCTGTCTGTCTATCTATCTGTCTGTCTGTCTGTCTTTCTACCTGTCTGTCTGTCTTTCTGTCTGTCTATCTGTCTTTCTCTCTGTCTATCTGTCTGTCTGTCTCTGTCTATCTATCTGTTCTTTCATTTATTTAGAAAGCCATTTATAGATTACGCTCCATTTATCATGATTTGTTATCATTTAGATATTTATGATAATATAAAAGAATATGTCCTTAATATTATAATACAGAATGTGTGTGTGTGTGTGTCGGGGGGGCTTGTTTTGTGTGAAAGAGAAATACATTGAGCTAGTGAATAACTGCTGTAAACACTTGTGATATTTTGCAAAACATTTTATGATCGCTATTTTATCGTCTTAATTCATTCCTAATTAGTCGTGTAGCGATCCAAGGATTATTTTCCACGATTAATACGCCACCGATATCACAGCTCCGAGTATCAAACGACGCTCGCTGCTGATCCGATTATAACGTGCTCTCAGTGAGCAGGCCTGTTCTCCAAGAGGTCCAGAATTTCAGGTATCAGATCCGTGCATGCATAACTGTATTCGGACGAATATCTTTGTCATTTATCAGGGCTTCTGATTTCTAGAACCACGAGGTTCTCTGTTGGTTCTAGCAAACGTTGTGAAATTCCCCACGTGATATTCACACTCGTGAAACTTCACAGGACCTCAGAGCCCGGAGGTGTGAACTGAAACTCGGTGACTGATGAATGACTCAACACCGGCACAGACGCAGCCTTTGTATTTCTGATTTACTCTGCTCGGTGTGTCTGGGTGTGTCTGGCTCCAAAGTCTCATCCTACAGCATGTGTGTGTGTGTGTCTGTGTATGTGTGTGTGTGTGTTGGAAAGCTGGAGGAAAAGAGCGATGGAGTTCAATCAAGTTTTCTCCCAAGTCTGACCCGATTCTTCACCAAACACTGCTGCTATCCGAGCGGCCTATCCTTCTGAGATATTCCGAGTAAATAACTTGTATAGCTCTTGTTATGCGCCGCCTAAAAGCTGTCTCTCAGACATGCCCGTCTTTTATGGTGCTCCAGGTCAGAGACTCCGCCACACAAAGCCCCTGTCATTAGTATTCCTGCCATGGAGCTGGAGCAGACAGCAGCAACGCTCTGGCTTCTACAGATCCGCTCTCTTTCACCCAAACACATCCTCCATACACACGCTGATAGGCTTATTTAACAATGATGTATGGCTGTAGGGATGAAAACAGAAAAGCACAACGCCTTTATCTAACCATACAATACCTCTTCTGACTAAAGCCATTTCGTTCTTTAGCATTCTGGACTTTAAACAAAAAAACAAAAACAAACAAGGAAAAAGTCAAAGCGTCTTTTTAGACACGCAAGCACACGCCCACTGGGGCTGAAATGCAAACGAGTTGCCCTCCTGCTTACTGTTGTCATGTTGTCAAGCGCGAGTGACCTTTAACTAAATGACTGCGTCTCAACACTTTACGCCACATCGAGTGGCTTCACTTCAGCACATAACACCGTAGGATACACTCGAGCGTTTCTGTTTTAACCGTCGTCTCGCGTATCGCCGAAAAGATTTTTCCGTGCACTGGAGCTGAATAATTGCTGACTTATCTGCTGACTTCAGATCAGACATGGTCAACTGAACACTCTAAACGACCGTCCTTCCCCACCAACAAACAAACAAACAAACACACAGATATGTAAATAAAGCAATCTATGTATCACGTGGTATTATTGGATATCGTGTGCATTTGAACACGTTGCCATGTTGGAGATATCGGAACCGAATTTAGATTCACGCCATTTTGAAGCAAATCGGCTGAGAACGTACCTATAGTGACGGCTGGGCAGGATATTTAATTTAATGGGAGGACTAAAAAAAAAAAAGTTTGTGAATCCGTGATACAGCCTTATAGCAAGAAGTCGGATATATCGTAGGGATAAAACTATCAAACACACACACACACTCGTGGAAAGACGTCCATTCTTTCACACAACGCTATAAGGTAGTTATAAGCTTCCATTAGTGAGCTACATGAAGTTCGATCCTGAGCTTGGGTTTGTGTGTGAGGTTCTCTGGATGGTCTCCTCATGTCTGCGTAGGTTTCCTCTGCATTCTCCAGTTTCCTCCTACCTCCCAAAAACATGCTAGTAGTAACATGCACGGACCACTCTAAATTGCCCCTAGGAGTGTGTGTGTGTGTGTGTGTGTGTGTGTGTGTGTGTGTGTGTGTGTGTGTGTGTGTGTGAGCCTGAATAAATTGTAATATTGTCAATATAAGTGTTGCCAGCTTGGATCATTCACAGGCCACATGGGTAAAAAAAAAAAAAAATGTAACTAATTAATTTAAAAAGTAAATAATTAATTTTTAAAAATAAACATTTTCTGAATTCAGCATTTTTATCAAATTATATCTACCAGCTCTTAAAGAGTAAAAACTGCTGTATTTCTGAACTATAAAAAACAATCATGACAATTTCATTATATTATTGTCCATGATTAATTATAATTATTTTCAAATATTATTTGTGTTCAGTAAGCCCTTTTACCTCGGTGACGGTCCCGCTGTGGCTTATCCCGGGAACGCTGGGAGCGAGGTTATTTTTGAATAAATGCTTTCGATTTAGAGAACAATTAATACAAATGTTCCTCAAAGGAAACAGGGTGTCTGTAAAGTCATTTTACAAAACAGAAACTTAAATAAAGTGTTTACTTAAACCTTTGTTTCATTTGATGTCCTAAAGAATCATTTTCCCCTGAATTCTAAAATCGAAATTCTTGTCGTATTATCTTTTGGGATATGTTCTATTCAGGAAAGTGGTTTTGGGATACGCTGTGTTCAGGAAAGTGGTTTTGGGATACGTTGTGTTCAGGAAAGTGGTTTTGGGATACGCTGTGTTCAGGAAAGTGGTTTTGGGACATGTTGTGTTCAGGAAAGTGGTTTTGGGATACGCTGTGTTCAGGAAAGTGGTTTTGGGATACGCTGTGTTCAGGAAAGTGGTTTTGGGACACGTTGTGTTCAGGAAAGTGGTTTTGGGATACGCTGTGTTCAGGAAAGTGGTTTTGGGATACGCTGTGTTCAGGAAAGTGGTTTTGGGACACGCTGTGTTCAGGAAAGTGGTTTTGGGATACGCTGTGTTCAGGAAAGTGGTTTTGGGATACGCTGTGTTCAGGAAAGTGGTTTTGGGATATGCTGTGTTCAGGAAAGTGGTTTTGGGATACGCTGTGTTCAGGAAAGTGGTTTTGGGATACGCTGTGTTCAGGAAAGTGGTTTTGGGATACGCTGTGTTCAGGAAAGTGGTTTTGGGATACGCTGTGTTCAGGAAAGTGGTTTTGGGATACGCTATGTTCAGGAAAGTGGTTTTGGGACACGCTGTGTTCAGGAAAGTGGTTTTGGGACACGCTGTGTTCAGGAAAGTGGTTTTGGGATATGCTGTGTTCAGGAAACTATTTTCGTGCATTGTCGTTACCACAGCAATGGAAATGGTAAAATTACGCAAATAAAGACAGACAAAGTCAAGACACCTAAAGCACTAAGGCAAAAACATCCTCTGCTCCTCATATCCAGTTACAGATAAATAAAAAATATATACTTTTTCATGGTGGCCTTTATACCATATTCCAAGGACACAGAGGATGTCATGGCTTTGCTGAAGTGATCACACATCTCTGTCCAGAGCATGATCCCACCTTGAAACAGTCTGACCTGAAACAGGACCTGCCCACTGGACACTATATCTATCTATATAAAGAATCTACAAAAGGGAGAAGCAGATGATCATGAATATGACTGAACATTTAATCTCTGATAAAGCCCTTGAGAAAAAAAAATTCTCAAGGATTATTTCCAAGCTTTTTGCAACCTGCTCTAAGGTTCTAAAACTCCTAAGCGTTCTTTAATTTGTGTCTCTGAGTGAACTCTCAAAAGATCCGTGCACCACCATACACAGTGTTTCCCAATCAGGGAGAGTTCCAACGCTAACAAACTCGAACCTTTTCTCGAAGAATGTACATTTCTAAAAAGAAAGATGCAAGAAAATTTTTTAGGGTGATGCCATGGAATAACCTTTTGTTTTTGGTGTCACATAGAACCTTCTGATTGATGGATCTTCACCAATTAGCTAAAAAAGATAAAATAAAAATAAAAATAAAAAAATAAAAAAATAAATAAATGAACCATTGCACCATAAAGGTTTATTATGTGAAAGGTTCTTTAGGGAACAAAAAAAAAAAAGGTTTTTTATTGGCTTTGCTGTGAATATCCTTTTCTGGAACCATAATTTTAAAGAGTGCTTGTAGGTGGGTGAATACATAGATGGATGGATGGATGGATGCATGCATTTTTAGAAAAAAATAACCCTTTGTGAAGGATTCTTTGAATAGTTTAGGGTTGTTCCCAAAAGAGCCCTCTCTGAGAGGGGATTCCTCATTTGAGGGACAACCAAAGAACCCTTAAGGACTCAAGATTCAAGAGCCACTTAAGAGTGTGTGTGGATGGATGGATGGATGGATGGATGGATGGTTGGTTGGATGGATGGATGGATGGATGGATGGATGGATGGATGGTTGGTTGGTTGGATGGATGGATGGTTGGTTGGTTGGATGGATAGATGGTTGGTTGGATGGATGGATGGATGGTTGGATGGATGGATAGATGGATGGATGGATGGATGGATGGATGGATGGTTGGTTGGGTGGATGGATGGATGGATGGATGGTTGGTTGGATGGATGGATAGATGGATGGATGGTTGTTTGGGTGGATGGATGGATGGTTGGTTGGATGGATGGTTGGTTGGGTGGATGGATGGATGGTTGGTTGGGTGGATAGATGGATGGTTGGTTGGATGGATGGATAGATGGATGGATGGTTGGTTGGGTGGATGGATGGATAGATGGTTGGTTGGATTTATGGTTGGTTGGGTGGATGGATGGATGGTTGGATGGATGGATGGTTGGTTGGATGGATGGATAGATGGATGGATGGGTAGCTAAGGGTTCTTAGCTGTCTAAAAGCGTTCAGCTTGAAGCCCTCTCTGGAAAGAAATGATTCAGTTGTATGCTGCTGCAGAGAATTTTTAAGTGTTCCTCTGAGTAAATCTTATATTAGGATACTTTTCTCTATGAAGCTGGTTGGATAAGTGGGTGGGTGGCTGGATAGATGGGTCAGTGTTTGGGTGGTCCAAGGGTTAGTTTTATAAAAGAGTTCAACCCTCTCAGAAACCCTGTCTGAAATGAAAAACCTCAGTTGTAGGGTACTACACAGAATCTTTCCCGTGAAGAACTTTTAAGGATACTAGATATCTTTTTCTATGAGTGTGGTTGGATGGCTGGATGGCTGGATGTACTTTATCCTAAAAGATTCCAAAGAGAATCATGGGAGCTGCAGTACCAAACAACATGAACATTATTCCTCAAGACATCACATGGCACTCTTCTTTTGCCGCCCCCCCCCCAAAAAAAAAGAACCTAAAAAGATGTGCCACTTCCGACATGGCATGAATAAGTTCTTGAGCCATCTTGCGTGTGATTGCATTGGTGAGGTACATTTCATGGAATAGTCTTCCCAGGGACGAGCGAAAATAAGAAAAGAAATAAAATCCTCGTCTCTACCGGGAGCCCAGAATTCTTGCGGTGCAATCGGATTTGCTGATGGATCTCCTGCCCGAGCTTTCACACATGGATGCTCCGCTCTCTGCATGGGGGATTCGACTCTTTCTAATCCGAGTCTCACTATTAGTGTACTGGCGCTCAAGGCAGGGGGTCTCACACCACTCTCCCTCCCACCACCGATCCATTCAACCATGCACCAGAGCCACGGGCTACGAAACACAGAGAAAGAAGGAGAAGTGGGCCTGTGGTCGCATGTGCCTTTTTTTCTTTCTTTCTTTTTTTTTTTAACCAATTAAAGAGAAGCTAAATAAAGCAGGAGTTTGTAAAAACTGAATCCATCAGCCTGGACATGTGGAACAAATGAGTCGCCCTCTCAGCAGGAGCCATCGCTCCCTTTATGTGTTCGCTTTTTAAAAAAAAAAAACAAAAAACCCTGAAGGGTAAACGCAGAATCGGTCACCATACTTAATGGTGCATCCCTGAAGTTTTTAAAAGACCAAGAGTCTAAAGAAAAATCCTTAAAGATGCCCTTAAAAGCTCAGCGTGAAATCGCATTTAAACATGCAGTAAAATCACGGTACACGCAGGCTGGAATCAGATTGACGCTGTGGGTGTTAATTCACCTCAAACTCACTGGTGATGTAAGTGTTTTAGGTGATTAGATTACATTAAATTAGATCAGACCGAGCTTTATTGATCATCAAAAGAAATGCATGTGTTGCAGAGAAGATTAATTGAATCTTATGGATTAAAAAAAAAAAAAAAGTTTGGTTGTAAGGAATAAAACAAGTTGGTATGTGCAGTTACAGGAAGATAATCAACCACGGGGCAATGCAGCGGATGACGCGGAGATGCTGCTACCACCATGAAGTTGATTAATTGGCAATAATTCCTCTTATACCATGTATGGAAATGTAGTTTTTATCTTTTAGGAAATGGTTTAATGATGATAAAATGATATAACAATATGATCTGATATAATTATTAACATACATGCTTAATATTCTGTCAATAATGTAACAACAAGAGTCTTTTTCTTCTTTTTAAAAAAATTATTATTATTATTATTATTATTATTATTATTACATGTGTTTCCTACAAATCTTTGTGCACCATGTCACTATATGCTACTAGCTTTTTTCCCCCTGATGTTTGTGTTTATTTGGAAGCGTATCCAAAGGAAAAAAAAAAATGTGAGCAGGCAGGAAGTTGCCTAGAAGCAATTGGTGTTTTCTTATTTCTTAACTACATTGTTTTTATCATCTTGGCTTAAAGACAGGGAAAAAATCCCCAGGGTTTAATTAACACTCGCAGCAGTGTTAATTAATCTCTGTCCTGGAGGTCCAGAGTCCAGCAGAGTTCGGTGGTTTCTTTGCTCTAACACACCTAATAAACCCGGTATTTAACGGGTGAGTTGAATCTTCTAGTGGAAAAAATCACCAACTGTGCTGGAATTCAGACGGCTGGAGAGTGGAGTCCAGAACTGGCACTGATGACCGCATCATCCAAGTGGATCTAATTCAACGCCATGACACGTTTGAGGTAGAGAACATTTTGGTGAACGCTGGGACACATACAGTAAATGTTCCAAACCGACTCCTATGACAGCCATACTTCTTCTTCCAGCACCCCTCAGCGTCATCCCCGTGAAGGATCGCCGCGCCACGTTGTCAGTTTTTGTGTCTTCATGCAAACAAAGTGAGAAATAATGGTTGAGATAATTTGGCTCTGTGGACCAGGTGATCAAGGCGCTCGCGGAGAGCGTTTGAGACTCGCCGTTTGCTCTATGACATGACTGATGGATGCGGTAACGGCAGATGTTCGAGTCCTCGCTCGCGACTCAGATTGGGCTGGACGGGGGTGTTTGGGGGTGGACGGGGGATGGTGGTTCAGAGCACTTTTTAAACATGAAGCAGGGAGTGCAGGTTGGTATTTACAGCTGTGTCCCGTCGTGCACCTATTCTCCTCATCACAGGGGGCGGAGAGAGACCTGGGAGACTGAACGCCTCATCTGAACATCTGCAGATGCTACACGCAGGGTCCCGGAGGTCTATAATAACCTATTACCTCCACCTCCGGCGAAAAAACATACATGTTTAAATGACAATTAGACCCCCTGCGTCACCTTTGCATGCCTTCCGTCCCATTTTGCTGTAGTCATCTCTTCTGCAGTATGCTGGTGACTCCATCGCTGTGCTCATACTCCAGAAGTAAATACCCCCTACAAAGATACTTGGATATGCAGTGTCTTGGCCCAGTACCTGAATTAATGTTTCCCGACAGCCTCCGTTGAGGTCATCGGATTGAAAATTCATCGAAAATCTCCTGTAGAAAGCGAACAGGCAGTCCTTATGCTCGAACCTGGGAGTATTAAGTAGTTTGAATTGTGTATGGAAGAGTGGTTTAGGGTCCTCAAAATTCTCCATGTGGGTCTCTTCAAGCTTGTTAGACATTACAGAAAGAGGTCCGGTGTTGTGGTGTTATTCCCTCCAGTACTTTAGTCAAGACGATCTCAGCTGAGACCAAAACAAAACCAAGATTTACCAGTCGAGACCAAGATTAAAGTGTGGTTGCCAAACAGGAACACAGGCCTGTTTTTATTTGGTTCTACTGGGGGGAAAAATGATATGGGTTACAAATCCAAACTGCATTATTTGCATTACAAATCAAGTCATTCCACACTCTCAAAAATAAAGGTACTATACCGTACCTTTCTTTCTGGCTGTGATGATACAACCTAATTAAAGGTACATCACGTGCACCTTCCCAGATAAAAGATATATACTAAAGGTCCAGAAGCTGCACCCTTGACCAACCACCCCAATATTTCTCGTAGGTGTGCCAGTAATTTTTTCAAATAGCGTTTTGAAGAAATAAAATGTACTACTTAAGGAAACTTATATAATATCTTTGAGCTCGAAATATCACTCATGATACGTATTATGCGTTTTATATATTCATATTTGCTCATTTTGATGAAGGGTGCCAAAAATTGTGGATCTGAGCGTTTATTATTGGAGGATTGATGATCCCGTTTGGTAAATATATCATTTAAAGGAAATTCTCCTGTATTATACCGTTGTGGTCTCAAATCTGATTGGTCAGACGGTGGGGTTGTTCTAATGCTTTATCGTTTATATAGTAACAGCTATAAGAAAAGGACTTGTATGGTGCATGCCTAACATGACAACTATTAATGCATAAAAAAAAGCATGACGTACTTTAATAAATATAGAATTGTAGTTATTGGCAAAAAAAATTGCTGTAGTATAAGAATAATAAAACACCTATAACCTATATTATTTCTTACTCGCTCGACCAAATGGTTCATAATTTGACTTGCATGGTTTATTTTCATATTTGTATGATACAGTTAAATATTAGTCACTTGAATCAAGGAATAACAAACAACAAATCTTATACTGTCATAATCACTGTAGCTATCAGAGCTGTAATAACTGCAAGTAACTAGAAAAGCTCCAAGACCTGAAGCAATTTTTGATCCAGAAATTACCCCAGTGCAACAAGTGACACAGACAGATTACAGCCTATAGCACGGAGTTACACGCAAACCCCTTCACTGTAAGAAATTGTGAGGATTCACGTTCACGTCGGATTATTTTTCTGGCTTTTTTTTTTTTTTTTTTAACGGCCATTTCTTCAAGCGCTACAATATGACTGTCCAAACTGAAGTTGGCATTTTGTGCCACGCTTTTCACCGCTGTTCTCACAAAATGCAATCCTGACCATGTCTCATGCACCTGTATCAGGAAATTGGTTTTCTATATGTCTAAAGAGCAGGTTATAGGCAAGAGATATGAGAAGGGGGATGGGGGGGGGGTTAGTACAGTGGAAGCTTTAGTCCTTTCATTTCAGAGCAGCTCGGTCCAATTTCACAGCCTGAATGGATAAAAGAAAGCGAAATGGGTTGTGTAGATTGCAGTTTTGTTTGATTGGACTCCTTTGTGTGTGTGTGTGTGTGTGTGTGTGTGTGTGATTATACAGTATCGGGTTCTTGTTTTCAAGAACAAAGGTTTCTAATAACGTATAATAAAATATGGCAACACTTTATTCATCCCTACTGGGAAACTGATGCTACAGAAACCTGGACTAAAAATAAATAATAAATAAATAAATAGACAAGACGGTATAGAAATATCGATGAACGGTTTAGGTGGAATACTCCGAACTGTACAAATTTGCATATAGCATGCAGAGAAAGCCATAAATTAGCATCAAGACCAAACACAGTGCAGAAGTAAGATGAACCACCTACACCAATACTGTGGAAAATACAGAATATACAAAGTTTTATGTGCACGTGTATAAAGTAATATTAATAGGTTTGCTTTCTATTTGTATATTTATTTGGTACATTTGTATCCGTAACTCTGCGTTTTAAATTGCGTTCAATTCCCAGTCTATTACTGTAAAAAAGTGTCGAGTATAAAGGTGAGTAGATATCTGAATGAATGAATAAACTAGCCAGTGAGTGAGTGAATGAATGAATGAATGAATCTTCTGGACATCTTGTTTAGCTGGAATATCTCTCTTCGCTATAATAAATGGAACAATTACAAGGATGCTGAGTTTTTACAAGAGCATGTGCAGATGTTTTCTAATGGATGTGATGTAACATTTTAAGCAACATCTGGACGAGTTTTCAACAGACGTTCTTGGTGCTTTTATTTCAAAAAGTCACAGGGATTTCGCTGATGAATGCAACCACTCTTAGACGGTTCCTCTGAAAGCATCCTAGTAGACAATATTCATGATTCGGCTCTATGTTTATTGGGCATAAATTGAGTTAAATGCAATTTATGTAAACGCAATGGCGGCAGCATTTAGTCAGTGCTTAGTTTGTGAAGCAGTATACACTGAGCAGGAATATGAGGACGTTTTATAGCATGAGCCATACCAATGACAGTGTACAGTATATGAGCGGCCGTTGTAACAGTTAGCCAAAAGTGAAGCCGAAATGTCTTTAAGATCCTCTAGTGGCTGGCTGCAGGACAATTTATTATTTTTTTTTACCTCAGCCATTTCGATGGTAGTCAGCGGGAACGATAGCAAACGTCCATGTTAATAATTCAGTACTGCTGTGTGTAGTTTAGCTGACCTTGATATCTCCCACAGTATTTTTTCCTTATGATAAATGCATTCTATGATTTGATGATAAATAAATGTGGCTTAGTGGTTACCATGTTTTCCTCACACCTCCGCGGTTGGGGGTTCAAATCCTGCCGCTGCGCTGTGTGCACAGAGTTTAAACAGAGTTTCTCCCCGTGCTTCACCGGGATTTCCTCCGGGTACTCCGGTTTTCTCCCCCAGTCCAAAGACATGCATTGTAGGCTGATTTCCAAATTATCTGAATGTGTGTGATTGTGCCCTGAGATGGGTTGGCCTCCCGTCCAGGGTGTCCCCTGTCCCTGCGACAGGCTCCAGCCCCTTCCATGACCCTGTGTAAAATTAGCGCTATGGAATACAGATGGATGGATGACGAGGTGATTGACATGACCTCATGCAAGCGCACTTTCAAAATATCTTCCTGACTGTACATCGTGTGAGCCAATGTGCCTTCTTGAAGTTGCACATCAGGTGTCTCATAGCGTGTCTCACCGAGTCTGTGCTAAGGAAATACCAAATAACCCATTTGAATTTAATCACAATCTGACGCTGCATTTTGAATCCGCATGCCTTGTTAATATTTATAACGCACTGTGATGTCATAATGCATTTGTCTTTACAACAATATTTCAGAAATGGCTTCACTATTCATACTTAGTTAAGCTTTATGTTAATCCATCCATCCATCCATCCATCCATCTTCTAACGCTTACTCCTTCTTCAGGGTCGCGGGGGAACCTGGAGCCTATACCAGGGAACTTTATATTAATCATTTATATATATATATATGTATATATATATATATATATATATATATATATATATATATATATATATATATGTAATATATATATAGCGAATTAAAACATTTCTAGGAATGTTTCTAGAAGGTACTGAGCTCTTTTATTATTATTTTTTTTTTAAAATCTTTTTAATGAATCTTCTGTTTACTCTCAGGAGTGAGTGCTGCATAAACTGAGCATAATGAAGTCCCAAGGCTGGTCATGTTATCGCTTTAATGTACTATGCAAAATTATGAACACGGCGCAATCTCATTGGCCAGCGAAAGAAGTTTCTGGACGCTGATTGGATGAGGCTTGTTTCCGGGGCGCTCAGATCGACCGGTGACGTTTTCCCCAGCCGCAGTGAGACGGACTGGGCGAGAATGGCTGCCGGTGGAGGTTAGATTTACACGGTTTTATATCTCTTCGAATATTTAAAGTTATTTTTTTAGCATTTTATTTCATTTTTTTAAATTATATTTAACACGACACGCATTTGCTCTGCCAGAACAGTGTGTTACGGTTTAAATGGATGTTGTTTACGAGTGTTTGTGTAGCCAGAAAAAAAAAAAAAAAAAAAGTACAAACCGGTTGTTGGCTAATCTAAGCTAGGTTAGCAAAACTAGCCCGGACAGATTAGCTCTGTTGAACCAGCCACGTCCAAAACATCATACTTTTACTAAACATTATGAAGCAGTATGTATATACATTAGTGTGTCTGAGTATTTTTCTGACAGGGTAATAAATATAAAGCAGGACTGGTTTGGGGTTGTAGCCGTTATTGTGTAAGCCTTTTGTGGTTAATGCGCTCGTGGGGTTTTAACTGCAGGATGTCTGGCGTTTTAAAATCCCCGAAACACCTCAGCTTGGACGATTTCTACGACGTGTCAGTGTGACTTCCAGATAGGAAAACGATTTCAGGAACGTCCTAGTCGAAGTCCTGGTTAAAACTCGTTTTAATTTACACCTAGTTAGCCGGCGAAACAGCCTGCTATCTCTGCTAGCTACCACCTGCTGGTTGTGTGGCTAGTTTACAATGAGTTGTTAGCTAGCATGCTGGTTCCTGCTTTGACAAAGATGGGTCATTTATAACCACGAATTAAAGCGAGTGGTCTGTAGTAAAGCCCTTTTTTAATTCGTTTAAATTCACACTATTAAGAAGAGTATGGGCTCTCTCTCTCTCTCTTTTTTTTTGGCTCAAATATTAGCACGCTTTTATGACTATATTCTCGTTATGTGTTTAAGTGAAACAGCCAGAAGCATCCATATAAAGTAAACAGTCATGGGGAGCCATTTTTAATACTACAAGACAAAACAAAAAACCAAAGGCGATGTATGAAATTAGTCACGTTGATGATAACGTCATATAGGTTCATGGTCTGTTTTTGTTCCGTATCCACCTAAGCTTTTCTTGATGAAGTGCAATTGCAGTGCTCTGATGCTGATAAATGGCTTTTGTGCAAACAGGCTCGGTCGCGCTTCAAACCAGTCCAACGGGTTAACACGAGTGAATCACGAACCACCTAGTATGGTTATTCTGTGCTAATTAAATGTTACTCATCCCCAGTTTCTGAGAGAGCGAGCGAGAGAGAGAGAGAGAGGGTGCTTGGACCCCTGGACAAGAACTGTGCAGTTCCTGGACGAGTTCCTGTTCTGCCTTCGAATCGCTCCGTTATATGACAATCGCAGTAAACAGCGACTAGGTTTACATGGACAGCAGTAATCTAATTACTGACCTTATTCTGAATAAGACAATATTCTGATTAAGGTGTTTACATGAGTCGCTTTTAGAATATTCCTTTCATGTTCAGGTTTTACGTGTTATAGAACATAAATTGATTAACAGCACACGTCATTACGTCCCCACGCCACGCCGTCCGACGTCCCCTCGAGAATTTCACGTATTGACAATTCGTGTTCGTTATGGTACCGTATACAGTTTTGGGTGTTTTTATTTTTCATTTTGTGAAAGCTTCAAGTGCAGTTAATTATTTGTCGCGCTGTACGTGCTAATAGACGACTGCTCGAAGCCGTGGGCTGCGTCCCAAACCGCGTACTTGCATGTATTTCACCTACTGTTTGGTAAGGTAGGTAAGTGCGCGGTTTCGGACGCAGCCGTGCTCTCGTGTTTGCCGTCAAACGGTTGAGCGCTGTACTTAAATGGAGCGTAATTCCGTATAAGTTTTAAAAGGACAGTACGTGCCGTTTTCTAGGTAAAAGATAATAATGTTTATATAATAATAATTGTTTATATCTGTAATCCCATTTAAAAATGTATCATTAATAAAATATATACTGTAAAAATAAACATACTGTATTCATACTGTATCATAATACTGCAATACGTTAAATATCTTTGTAATCTTGGTAGAATCTTATACAGTTGCCCAGGTCATGCAGTTTTTAGACAGTCCCCTACCGACTCCGTTACTATAAAGCGCTGCTGCACTGCGTTTCCGAGAGGTTACCTTCAGGGGGATTTAACGGGAGAGAAATGAAAACTGTGTTCAGTTGTACTTGGTTCTCGTTCCACTCCAGAGTACACATTTCACCTTTACCTTTCTGTGTGTTTATTGTTTGAGAAGTAGAAGAGAGAGTCTCAAATGTGCGGTGGATCTCCGGTGACCGCGGGGCAGTCTAAAAATGCGGTCGACTGTGACGGAAGTCACTTCCAAATACAAACACGGCCAATGGTACACCCCTGACACTGATTGGCAGGTTTCTGTACAAGGGAAATGCAAAGGTATTTACCATTGCGTTTGAATATTGGCAGGCTCTGTACGGCACACTGAGGACATGAAATAGCAGACGGTTTGATCGCTGTTGCTATTTCAATATGACCGGGTCGTAACGCGTGAAACGTGATTATCGCGAATACGGTTTGCGATTTGCGTTTGAACATTGTCCGCAAAATACGTCCATACAGCCGGTTTATAAAGTGTTAACTTTGCAGACGGTGGATTAATTACAACAAGAAACGATTGATTTTTGCGTTGGTTTTTAACTTTCGAACTCTGCGTTCTCGTTCTGGCTGCAGACGTTGGAAAGCTGTTACAAGTTCAAAATGGGACTCCTGCAAGCACAAGCTATAACGGGGTAGACGCCCTGCACGCCTGCACCATTCTCCAGCAGCTTAAAGCCCTGTACGACGAAGCGCAGCTGACCGACATCGTCGTGGAGGTGGACAACGGCGAGACCTTCGCCTGTCACAGAAATGTGCTCGCTGCCATCAGTCCTTACTTCAGGTAGAGCATGCTCCGTACGATTTGTCTCCGTGGTGGTCTGACATCGCGTCTGGGACAGAACTACAAGGTTATCGAAATGCTAGATGTGCTCAGCGAATAAATTTACAAAGTAATAGTAAGGAGAGAAAAAATATATGTAGCAGAAACACACCCTGATACTCAGTTGCCTCAGTTGAATAAATACAGTCGCAGCTGGTTTTAGTTCACTGAAGACATTTGAGAGTATTAGTTCAGGGTTAAGACATGCGTAGCAGAGAAGAACAACCTGTACACTTAATTTATGATGTACAAGGCTCAGCATGGTTCAATAATGATTTAAAAATGATGTTATAGCTTTTAAAACCAACCCCCAGACTGTCACGTCGCTTGATAAAACGCGCGATAATACGATCAAACAAAATGACTGATTGAGAAACTGGCTTCGAAAAGGTGTGCAATTGTCCTCGCTATGAAGGGAGGAAGCGAATGTTATTTCTGGTGTGTTTCGTGAAGGTTGCGTCAGGGGAAAACGCACACAAAGTATAGTTTATTAGTTTAGCTTATACTCCATGTTTTCTGTTTTTCCTGATGCAGCCGTCATGAAAACATGAGTTGGATTAACGTCTGAAAATTGTAATGGTTAAAGCAAACACTTCTGAATCTCTTGACTACTCGCAGCCTTCATTTTGTTTTGATTTGTGTTTCTTCTTCCCCCCCATCCTCTCCTGTCACGTCAGATCAATGTTCACCAGCGGCCTTACGGAGAGCAGCCAGCGCGAGGTGCGCATCGTGGGCGTGGAGTCGGAGTCCATGAGCCTGGTGCTGGACTACGCCTACACGTCGCGCGTCGCCCTGTCCGAGCACAACGTGCAGGCTCTGTTTACAGCAGCGAGTCTCTTCCAGATCCCGGCGCTGCAAGACCAGTGCGCTCACTTCATGATCAGCCGGTTGGAGCCACAGAACTGCATCGGCGTGTTCATGTTCGCCGACACGTACGGACACCGGGAGCTACGTGAACGAGCCCAGGACTACGTTCGCCGGAAGTTTCTGTGCGCCGTGGACGAACCCGAGTTCCTGCAGCTGACCAAGGAGCAGCTGGTGGGAGTTCTGGACAGTGACGACCTCAACGTGGAAAAGGAGGAGCATGTGTACGAGGGCATCGTGCGCTGGCTGGAGCACGACCCCGTGCGTCGGCAACCCTTCCTCGCCGACGTCTTCGCCAAGTGTATCCGGCTGCCGTTGTTAGACGAGGCCTTCGTGAGCCGCATCCCGGCCCCCTTTTCCCTGGCGCTGCCAACAGAGCCTACGGAAAAGAGCCGAGCTAACGGTGCCAACGGCTGCCCGCAACGTCTAGGCATGACGGCGTCCGAGATGGTGATCTGTTTCGACGCGGCGCACAAGCACTCGGCCAAAAAGCAGACGGTACCGTGTCTGGACACGGCCACGGGCAAGGTCTACAAGCTGTGCAAACCGCCCAACGACCTTCGTGAGGTCGGCATCCTCGTCACGCCCGAGAACGACATCTTCATCGCCGGAGGCTATCGGCCCGGAAGCAGCGAGACGTGCATCGATCACCGCGCGGAAAGTGACGTCTGGCAATACGAGCATGCCGGCAACCGGTGGCTAGCACGTGCGCCCATGCTGAGAGCGAGGATCGGATGCCGTCTGGTACACTGCTGCGGGAAGTTGTACGCCCTCGGAGGGCGCGTGTACGAGGGCGACGGACGCAATGCTCTTAAATCGGTGGAATGCTACGATGCCAGGGACGATCGCTGGATTGCCGTTAGTCCGATGCCTGTTGCCATGGAGTTCCACAGTGCTGTGGAGTATAAGGATCGCATCTACGTACTCCAAGGTGAGAATTTTATATTTATTTGGATTTTTAATATTTATTGGTAATCTGTATATATGTTAAGCTTCAGAAATATGGGCTGAGAAGACCATCCTAAGCAAAGGCCTGTCAGATCTTTAATCATGTGACGTTCTCGATAGTCCTTGCCTCAAGCAGATCATTCTACCTGAACGTGGCCTACAAGCTGGATTTGATTCAAGCAGTCCAAGTTGGCTGACCCATTTGGTTTCTATCTGCTCGCACTCTTCACTTCAGTCCCTACTGGTGAAATCTTTGAGTCTTCCCTCAGGCTACTGAACAAGAGCTAGTTTTATTTCTTTTCCCATCCAAAAAAAAAAACTCCCAAGTAATATGGCTCTAATTTCTTCAAAGGTCAACCTGTTTGCAGAGGCAGGGTCGCATTTCTTTTTGAGGGTCTCATCTGTGAACATTGACCTGGATTCTCTGAAGAATGCTGTGCTTCAAGCTTAACACGCCAACCATCAATCGTTTCTTGCTCCTGGTAGATCCCTTAGTGTAGCCGAAGGTCTTTCCTAGACTCCGAGGTTCTCGGAGATGGTGGAAATTTATTTGCCTCCAAAGAAGAATCAAAACTACTCGCCACCGAGTGCCACCACTTTAGCCCCAGGTATTTAGACGTGTCCGGGTTGAAGGTACAGACACGCTCCTGGTCGTCAGGTAGTCACGCCAATTCTCTGACGTGGCGGGTTGGTCAGGAGCCATGGACAGCGTAAAGATCGCTGTAATATTCAGTATCGAACTTGATTGCTCACTCGTCCTGTTGATCTGTCGTTCCGCACTGAATTGACCAATCCGTTTCTTCCTCTTTGTAGGCGAATACTTCTTCTGCTTTGACCCCCGTAAGGATTACTGGAGCCACCTAGCACCCATGAGCATCCCCCGCAGTCAGGGACTGGCGGCGCTGCACGAGAACCGCATCTACTACATCGGCGGCGTGTGCCGCAACCACCAGCGCACCTTCACCGTGGAGGTGTTTGACCTTGAGCAGAACAGCTGGAGCCAGCGACAGGACTTGCCCTTCGAGCAGGCTGCCAGCCCCTACATCAAAGCGATGATGTTAGGAGGACATCTGCACCTGTTCGTGCGTGCCACCCAGGTCACGGTGGAGGAGCACGTGTTCCGCACTAGCCGCAAGAACTCTCTGTACCAGTACGACGAAGAGGACGACAGCTGGAGCAAAGTCTACGAGACACCAGAGCGCCTCTGGGATCTCGGCCGCCATTTTGAGTGCGTCGTAGCCAAGCTGTACCCTCAGTGTCTCCAGAAAGTGCTTTGATTGCCGGAGAAAATGGGAAGCAGGGATATTTTGTTATCGTTTTTTGTTTGTGTTTGTTCGTTCGTTCGTTTCAGGAGAAAGGGGAGTCAGTAGTTCTGTTCCCCGCCTATGGTGCTGTTCGAGTCCCCAGACACAGGAGGAGGAGGAGGAAAGTCTTAAAGTCGAGCGATATTCGATGACCTCAGAGGAGTGCTTATTATCAAGACGGCAGTATTTTTTAATCTGTAAGAGACGAGAACAAAGTGTCCTCACTGTTGCTTGTTTTACAGTTAAAACAAACAAATTCAAAGTGCAATTATCACATTGTTTGTGTCTTGAGCCATTTTTCTTTTCTCTCTCTAAGGCTTAGGTTAGGGTTTGTTTGTTGGTTTGTTTGTTGGTTTGTTTGTTGGTGTGCAGTGGAACACCGTAATAGATGTCCTTTTTGGAAAGGACAAGCAGCGTGCGTGTGTGTCAAAAATGACAGTAAAGTAATAAAAATATATAAATAGCTATATATATATATATATTCATACGGGTCTGGTGGGATGAGAGGTGCCCATCATTAGGTAGCTAGAATACTGAATAATGACTTTTTTTTTTTTTTTTTTTTTTTTTTTTTAAAAAGATCCTTTAAACCAATTATGGAGAAATTCTCTCTTGGTTTTATCTCTTTGATTATTTAGTCATTTTATAATCATTAATATAGATTAGTCTAATTTTGAGTGGCTGACTTTTTTATTTTATTTTGTCGTGTTAAATATCTTTTTTTTTGTTGTTGTTGTTTGTAGTTTGCCTTTTACCGTCAACCCAAATGCTTATTGATCTTTTTTGCGTTTCAATTTGGGTTCCAAAGTTTTTTTTTTTTGTTTGTTTGTTTGTTTCTTGTTGTTCTTCCATGTCAGCTGCGCCCCATGAATCTTTTTCAGCGTCGACTCTATTTCGGCGTTTCTCAGGGCCTCCACCTCTGGAGAGCCACAGTTCTGTCCAGTTTTCCAGTTTGGTGCTTTCTATGCTCCAACGCAACTCATCAGCTGACTCTCAAGCCTGTTTGAGAACAGGGCGGGGAAATAAACACTGAATCTGTGAGCTGAAGAACGATTACACACCGACACGGGGTTGGGGAAATCCCAGAGATAAACGGAGCATAGTGTGTTGTGTTTTTTTTTTTATTTTTTTTATTTATTTTTTTTTAAATCAGAACCTGTGGTTGAACACGAAGGCCCATCGTTAAGCTCTGAACCCGGTTTTGTCGAATACCATGTTTGGCCGCACGTGTAATGAAAACCAGGAAACAGGTTTGATGATGTCATGCCAGATCTGCGGAGTGCCACTAGCAGGGTGGGAGATTTTTTCGAGGGCGACGCCAGCACGATTCCATTTCACATGCATTAATCCTTTTGTTTGGGGGGCGGGGGAAATCAAAGGAACGACTCTCCTTTCAAAAGGAGGTATGCATTAAAGATTTAATGTCTTCTAAAAAAAAAAATATATATATATATATATATATATAAAAATGCATCACGCATTCACGCGCCGTTGTTTTACCCTTCGTGTTGTTTGATTATCATTATCGCCCACTCCAGCAAGAGGTGCCATCTAATCCTGGATGTTTCCTCGTTTGGGAAGAACATCAGTCTCTGAGCCATGCTGCTTTTTCGTTGACAATCCTGTAGAGAAATACACTTTTTTTGTTTTGTGTTTTCTTTTTACAGCCACTGGGTTAAAGTCCTGTTGTAGCTCAATGTGTTTGAGCATTATTGCTTGTTTGGTTTTGTTGATTGTGTGGCATGCTGATCTTGCACTACATTCGCTCTCGGTCTCAATCGCAAGCCCTATTTCTACATCTCTCTCACTCTCTCTCTCTCGCACTATCTCACACACACACGTGCGCCAAAGCCATTTCAGAGCACCGACCTCTCATTTTGAAAACAAGTGAGTGCTCCACTCCAGGCTGTATCCTGCGAGGATATGATGACGTGGCCGAATCAGTGGCATAAGCACACGTGCCGTATTCTCTGGAGTTTTCTCGTCTGGAGTCCTCGGACTTCTGACGG
>NC_071275.1:18444014-18476514 GCF_023375685.1 Ictalurus furcatus
CGTTGCTCCCTATGGGAACGACGTGATGTGTGATGACCCCCATCTTCCTCAGGTGACTGGGATTTTAGGAGATATTGAAATCCCTCCTGAGGAGATGTCACCTCGTGAACGAACGGCGGTCCACGCGCTAATCCGCTCTTTTCTTTCTCCTGCTCACGTTCAGGGTCCGCATGATTTTGGTGGTGGTGGTAGTGGTGTTTTGTTGAGGTTTTTTTTTTTGTTTTTTTTAAAAAAATTCTCCAAAAGTTTGAGGCCACTACATGCAGTTGTAGAAAAGAAAAAAAGGATCCTTTAAGGGTTATCTGTATTGTTAAGAATTCTAAGCTTCCTGACGAGGTTCCACTTTAGGGAAACTCGGCTTCAGGGACGAACAGAAGAACCGTTAAATGTTCGAGATTCTAGACGACATTGTCTTAACAGTATTCTGTAGAAATCTAGAGATCTAGGGTTTTTAAAACCTCATGAACATGATCTGTAGAGTTAAATCGTAGATTTATGATTTATAGAGACCATTAGGACAAAAAAATAAAAAATTAAAAGTACAGCATTCGTAAAGTATTCATAAAGCAACAAGACAAGTGTGTTAGGTTTCTCAGACGTTCCTTTACTGTTACAAATAACAGAAATGGTCTTTAAATATATTAATGTGTAAAAAAAAAAAAAGGTAAAATATTTACATTTCCCTTTAAAAATGTAAAAAAAAAAAAAAAAAAAAAAAAAGTGATATAGATAATATTGTTTAATACATTGTACGCCCGGCCTACAGAAAGAGGGACATGGCAGAATGAATTGTCAGTATATTGTTTTGTTGATTTTGCCTTATATTTAAGATATACCTTTAATTTTTAATGTCGTGCAACGTCTCTATATATTTTCTGTAGATAATTTATAGAAATAAAGCAATGTACATTTCCTCCCCGCCCCCATTCAAAAACTATGGGGGCACAAATTTTTGCTCTCATATTCTGTATATGTAATATGTAACGTAATGTACCATATGAACAAGTCCTTACTAGAGATTGGAGTAATCGGCTGTACAAAATTCTGTGTTTAGGCACATTTTTAGTCTCTGAACGAGCAAAAGGAAGAAAATCTCTTCTGCTTGTGTGCGTTTTCTCTTCCTCTCCTCTTTTCCTCTCTCTGAGCACTCGCTGAGTTGATTAGCGCTTTGGTCATGCTCATGAAAGCGAGACCCGCCCTACATAATTTACAGCCTAACCACGTAATCATAAAAGTTTTACAAGGTTGTAAGCACCCAAAATGGAGGATAACAACAGGCCATTAGTGCCTCTGAAGCTGAAATAAATCATCCTTTCAAAATCTTGGCGACCGATCATCAGCTTATACGCTGCATTATGGGATCAGACAAATGCACAAACAGCTCATAATGATGGAGTGATTAATGTTTTCTAGTTCTTCTTCATTGTGGTGCCGTAAATTGCATCAGTGCAAAGACGAGTCGCCCGTAATGGACTTAACCAGAACGAAAATCCTGCTCTTGGTTACTTGAATGTGCTTAAATACATTTTCCCCTTAATTCTTTTTTCCTAATAATCTCAATCCCACTATTTTAAACTGAGCATTTCCCCCTCGTTTTCTTATTAATTAAAAAAACTAATTTTTTAAAAATCCCACTATTTTAAATTGAACGGGATTTTCGTATCGTACGTTTATTTTTGTCGCTCTGATGTTTTCTATTAATCGCAAAGTCCACATTATTCATTTTCAACCTTCATTTAATTTTAATAAACAATGTTGATTTTAAGTCAAATGTGCTATTTTTTTTTATAACTTCCATGTATGATTTTAAGTTGAATATTGAAAGGAAATTCTCTTATATCACGTACTCTCATATTATGAACTGCTATCAAATACCTATGATGAACGTATACGTTTAATTAACTCTTTAAATAAGCTGATCAACGGCCATCCTTTCTTATAGCTGGCGCATGTATTTTCTGTCTCTTGAAAAGACTTATTTCCATAGTGTGCTGTGTGTTTTGTTTTGTCTATCTGTCTGGCCCCTGCACCAGTAGAAACTGTCCACGCACTGCTGTTATCAATGTGTATAAATACTCTTGGTTTGCTTGAGTAAACTAAGTACAGAACTAAAAGTTAATAGAAGCAAATGTAAAAAAAAAAAAGGCCGGAAGGCATGACGGAAGATCTGAAAGGCGTAATCTGAGATTCCTGAGATACATGGAAATCTAACAAATATGCAATTTCTTCATTAAAGAGCTTATATTTACCCCCCCCCCCCCCCCGCCCAATAGTTTCCGATAGTCGAACATGTTTGTTTTAGCTTGCATTTAATTTCCCATAATGTTTTCTGATTAATCTCGAACAAGCATATGATTTTAAGATGAATGTACCTACATTTCATTTGATCTCCTAATCTTTAAGTCCACCATTTTAAGTTGAACATTAATACCGTAGCATTAATGTTGAACATGCCATTTTCTTTCGTTTAGCTTACATTCTGAATGTTTTGTATTGTTTTTGTTTTACCGTTGTAGTAATCTCAGACAAAACCCACAATTTAAGTTGAACGTGTTATTTTCTGAACTTACGTTTAAATCCCCCACCCCCCAATATTTTCCAGTCATCTCAAAGCCAATGATTTTAAGTTGAACATGCTATTTTCTTACCTTACATTATTATTATTATTTATTTATTTTATATATATATATATTTTTTTACCACATATTTCATCCTAAGTTAAAATAAAGGCCATTATTTTAAGTTGAACATACATTTTTTTTTCTAAGATTACATTTTTTCCCCCCTATTATAGTAATCTCAAACAAAACCCACCACTTAAGTGCTAGGAATTTAATTCCCCACCTAATATTTTCCTAATAATCTATTTATAATGTTTTTCTTAATACCTTATATTACTTTTTTTTTTTTTAACCACAAAATTGATCCTATTAAGTTAAAAAAAAAAAATCCTATGATGTTAAGTTGAACATCCTATTTCCTATTAATCTCAAAACATATCATTTTAAGTTGACCAGGCTAAAATTCTTACGTCCTTGGCTTACATTCATTTCTCCTCCTTAATATTTTCCAAATAATCTGAAAACAAAAGCCCATCATTCTAAATTGAAATGCTTTTTTTTCAGATTATTCTTTTTTTTTTGTTTTCCTATTATAGTAATCTCAAAGAAAACCCACGATTTAAATTGATATATACGTGTTATATTCTGAACTTACATTTAACCCCCGTAATATTTACCTAATAATCTCACAGCCCATGATTTGTAAGTTGAACATGCTATTTTCTTACTTTACATGTACTTTTTCCCCCCCTAATGTTTTCTGATTAACCTCCAACAAAGCTCACAGTTCTAGCGACACAGTTAGTTATTAAGGTCTTTCCCAGCAACCCTTTTTCCCCCGTTTGCATGCAGTCATGTTATAATTGCAGAAGCCTTCACTGACCTTCTGAATCAAACCTGGAATAGCAAACGGATTGTGACTTTAGAGCCAGCTCGTACCTTCTGAGGTCCCTCTCGTTTAAGGAATGTCCTTCTGGTAATGATTTGGCCTTTTAACATTGGGTACCTTTCTTTTTTTTTTTCTGGTTTTTAATTTTCTTCAGAAAAGACAAACTGACTTGCTGATCGATGTGGATAATTCAGTTGATAATTTTCTTCCTCTGCAGTTGTTTTACATCAAGATCAAAGCAATATGAAACGTGATTGTAATCTAATAGGTGTCATCAAAAGTGTTTTGCTGCTAAACTCCGAGACGAGGTGAGATGAGATGAGATGAGATGAGATGAGAGGCGATGCGGTTTCCCGTCATGTCTGTCAGAGATTTTGGGCTTAATGCTGCTAAACAAAACTCTCATTTTCATCGAAATATGCAAAATATAATGCAAATCAGACCCAGCCTTCTGTCTTCTCTCCTCTCTTTCTTCCTTCTTGTCCATTGATCTCTCACCATTTGATTCATTCTCTCAATGAAAGAATCGCTACATTTTATCATCATGAACCTCACCGTCGTTCTGATCGAGATTTACACTTCGTACAATAATATCGTCTTAACATCCTGCGTGCTGTGCAATTAATAAAAAAAATTTTAGACAGCTCTAATTTGGTGATGTTAATTGAATATTAAATGTACGCTGCCAGTCAAAGGTTTTTTTTTTTGAACATTTTTAGCTTCAACTTTAAGAAAAGGCTTCATGTTAAATATGCTAGGATTAGAAATGTTGAGTAAGACATATGTGTAAGCGACCTGAGAAATATTTGTGACACTTTATTTCATTTGGGGGGGAGGGGAGGGGGAAATCTAGCTCTAATTAGCTCTTCCTTAATTAATTACCAATAGTAGGTGAATTATAATAAGACGAAAACGTAAAACAATCATTTAAATAAACGAGTAATACAGCAGATGTGTATGTGATCATGCAGACAGTGTTTTAAAAAAAATGTGATTTAAAACACTACAAAAGTTCCTTAAGTTCACTGATATTGCAGTCGTTTTAAGTCTAATGAAGGAATCCAGAAAACTGTGACCAGGTTTATAATGTGGTTCATTGTACAGCCCTACCGGTATTAATTCACACTCTTTCTGTCTGTCTGTGTCCAGGTCCAGTGAGCAGTGTGTTGGTGAACCGCTATGGCAGCAGGCCTGTGGTTATCACAGGAGGCCTCATGTGCAGTATCTCCATGGTGGCGGCTTCATTCAGCACCACCATCACACACCTGTACTTATGTATCGGGATTGTCGGAGGTACCGAAACGACTCGTCTCTTTCCCGTGTGCTGAAATACAATGTTCGTTTTTAAAAAAACAAACAAAACAATTTTACATCCTTTTGGCTGCTTTAACACGCTGCCCAAGGTTGAAAATGATTCTATAGCTATGAAATACACTCAAATAACAAGTCAGGTATAGAACACACAGGAGCATGCTGTTATAGGAAGTGGAGATACTATTTTACTATTTCATACTTACATTGTAGTTTATATTGTTGCGGAATATCCATGAACGTTCCTGTTATCGCTTACCTTATTGTAGCAGCTCTAAACAGTCATTCCATCTCCAGAATCGCTTTTCTCTCGCAAATTGAAGTTAATAAGGGGGGGGGGGGGGTCATTGTTTATCATGTTACCTAGAAACCACAGACAGCACAAATCCTCCATCCTGAAGATGTGTCAGAAAACTTAAAGTTACCGCTTTATACCGTTATAAACTGCTGACACTCCTTTGGAAGACTCCTTCCTAAAATGTCTCAACAAAAAAAAAAAAAAAAAAACGTCCGTATATCAACTATTTAAAAACATTGTGCGTAATCTGTTTATGTGGAGCATCAACCATATAAGTCCCTATGAATTTGCTGTTACTATGGAAACTATAACGTATTAGAACAAATGCAATCATATAAACCAGTGATGTCGACACCTTCTGACCAATCAGATTTGAGCATTCAGTACTGTTGTGGTATATAATGAAAATGACATGTCATCAATGCTCTTTTTTTTTTTCCTTCTTGTCCTCTTTATGTCATCTCAAGGTGTTTTTCCTTGCTAATGTTGCCTCTGGCTTTCCAAGATTTCTGTCCAGCTGCTTTGTGACAGTTTAAGGCACTATACATGACAAACTCAATTGAATTCAAATGATGTTGGAGGAACCCCCAGACCCACGGCCCGGCTCTGTCATCGTCATCAGATCTTTCCATTAGGATCTTGTCCATCTGAGAGTCGAAGTTGAGCTCTCTGGAGCGTGTGTAATTGGAGTGTGTATAGGGAGGACCAGAGTTCCACTTGTTTATCGGTCTTCCGCCCTGTAGGACTCTCGGGTTTCACTCTCGGGTCACGCCTCAGGGAAAAGCTATCGCTCTGTGGATAACTCGCATGTTCACTAATTCTTTGTCCTTTGTTCTGGTTCTTTATGTCTCGCTGTCTTTGTTGCCACAAGCGGAGTTTATCTTTTCTTTTCCCCTCACAGTCTTTCTACGTCTCTTTCACAAACCAGGCTCTGATTTTCTATCTGTCTATTGTTCTCGCTGTCTCGGCCTCTCTCTCTCTGGGTGTAATTAAGTCTGCACCGTCCTGGCTCGTCCCTCTAAGGGAAGGATTGTACGTGCCAAGCTGGTTACCCAGAGCATGTGCCCAGCGAGCCTCATTACCCAGCACCAGTCTGCCATGGAGGATTTATGTGTGGATGGAGTGGGCATGGACGTCCTACTGAGACTCGCGATGACCCTCTTGGTTCCTTTTTATTATTTCGAGGTCACCATCAATGGAGTAATGCTTTCAGCAAAAGGTCCACATGGGGACTGAGCTTACACTGGACCGAATTAAAAGTCTTTATTGAAAATGACTGTGATGACTTTATAAGCTCAGGATGTGAATTAGGTTTGGGTTTTTTTTTTTTTTTTTGCCCTCGGGCACATGCTAAGGTATTCCAGATCTGGCGAATTCATTCCTCTCATTCATCACTGTGAAGGCTGAGACATACACTTAGAGATATTCATTGTAACCTGGAACTTTTCTCTCGTAGATTCATCACAGACAGTGTCACAGTCCCTCCAGGACATCGTCTGAATTTACTAACACTTTACATTCATTTATACACAGTACGCATTCAAACGGTATGACAGCGTGAGACAGGACCAGTGTATAAGTACGGCAATTTATAGACACTTGCAGCGTTTGGTGAGCTCAGAGCAGAGCTCAGAGCAGATTCATTACACAAATGACACGTTTGTGACTATCAGTGCACGTCAAATTACACCAAGATTGGAAAACACTGTCTTGTAGAGTCCATGCTGATGAAATGCCTGGTTAATATACAGTCATGTGAAAAATTAAGTACACCCCATGGAAATTGTCGGGGTTTTTTTTGGGACATATTTGGACAAGCAAACATTTGATCCTCTTTGAAAGAGTGCCTATTAATAAAGGTGATACACTATCAAATGACATAAAATTGACGTTTTGTAGTCATTTTCACAATTTAAATCAATCACAGAAAAAGGACGTACACCTCTACGTTTATCACACCTTCAAATCCATAAAATTAGAATCAGGTGTTGAAGATCGGGTGCCAGTGATTAGAGCCTGCCTTATTTATACCCCTCTCATATCTAGTGTCTGGTGTTCCCTTTGTCATTGAGGTGTGTGGTGATGTCATGCCAAGATCTAGAGAGTTATGTAAGGCCTTCAGAAAAAAAAAAAAGTTCTGAATGCCTTTGAGTCTGGCAAGGGATTTAAAAAGATGTCCAAATTATTTGAAATACATCGTTCCACTGTAAGGAAAATCATCTACAAATGACTCCAAACGACTGCCAATTTGTCCGGGACTGGCCGATCCCGGCAAATTCTTCCTAAGAGCAGACCACCTGATGCGAAAAGAAGTCTCCAAGAACCCCAAAATTTCATCACAGGATCTGTTAGGAAGTCTTGCAACTGTTGGTGTCAAAGTGCATGCTTCTACAATCAGAAAGAGATTGCACAAATTTGACCTGCATGGGAGGAGTACCAGGAAAAAGCCTTCGCAAGACTACAGTTTGTCAATGAGCATATACGCAAAGACCAAGCCTTTTGGAATAATGTGCTCCGGACAGGCGGATTAAAGATAGAGTTGTTTGACCACATTAACAGCAGACGTGTTCGGCGGTACCTAAAGACGGTTTTTCAGAAGAAGCACCTCATACCAACTGTGAAGGATATGCATCATATGAAAGAGTGCTTGAAGATAATGTGAGGCCATCTCTCTGAAAGTTAAAGTTGAACCCATAGTGGATCTTTAAACAGGATAATGATCCTAAGCGCACTAGCAAATCCACCTAGGAATGGCACAGAAAGAAGAAATAGAGGGTTATGGACTGGCCTAGTCAAAGCCCGGATTTGAATCCCATTGAAATATTGTGGGGGGATTTGAAATGGGCAGAACATGCAAGAAAACCCTCAAACATCTTGCAACTGAATGAACATTGCACGGAAGAGTGGTCACAGATTCCAGCAAGCCGATGTCAGAGACTGCTGGACAGTTATGCAAAATGCCCACAAGACGTTATTTCTGCTAAAGGGGGCAATACTAGCTTCTGAGGCCAAATACTAGTTTACTTTTTCCACAGAAGAATATGTCAAATGTTTGCTTGTCCAAAAATGTCAAAAAAGCCAACATGGGGTGTACTTATTTTTTTTTTTTTGCACATGACTGTAATTTAATTTGTAACGGTCCATGCCATGTAAAGGTTAATAGGCATGTTCAAGGGCACAACAATGGAATCACTGTGGTACTGGTGTTTGAATGCACAACCTTCTGATCTGCAGCTGAAAGTCTTAACCGCTGAGCAACCGGAATGCGGCCGATGGTCTCCGAAAGAGACTTCATCACGCATGAAGAACACGCAACCCAACTGAGGATCATAGACTGGTTCTAACTACTCATTTGTAGGAATAACTGGCATTTACCAGCCCACAGCACACCAAATACTGTTAACCAAGCCACATTCCCCTGATCTGTTAGCAGGTAATTATTCTGAATGTATTAAAACATAACTGGCGATCCTCATCAAATCTAAGTATAAAACCGTAATTGAATCTGAACGGAAGAGGAATTTTTGCTTAGCCCTTCTAAAAGCAACTATAACAAATGGGAGGCAGCAAAGGAGCATGAAGTCTTCATTCTGCAGATTTCTGAATACTGGGAATATATCAATCCTACCTAGAGCTCTCCTTCTTCCTGCACGATCCTGTTCAATGAATAAGATGCTCGTTTAGAGAATGAGACAGCATTAAATTGGATTTTCTGTGGTAAAGAGAGTCTAATTTATTACCATTTACCTCGTAGATTCATTTGAGAAATTATTTCAGGTTCCGTTAATGAGTTTTTAGTCGGCAATGTGAAATGAGATGGAACTCTAATGCGAACTGAGTGGGACTGGCCTTAATTTAATCATGGGGAGCGGTGCAATTGTGAACGGTCGTACCGGCGAAGAAAATGGAGCTCGCGTTAACTTCCATCTTAATTTTCCCGCAGGTCTTGGACTTTCTTTCAACCTCCAGCCGTCCCTGACTATAATTGGGAAGTACTTCCAGGTCAGGAGGCCCATCGCCAATGGCCTAGCCATGGCAGGAAGTCCAGTTTTCCTCTGCACCCTGGCACCGCTGAACCAGTTCCTGTTCGAGTGTTTTGGTTGGAGGGGAAGCTTCTCTATCCTCGGGGCCATGCTGCTGAACTGCTGTGTGGCGGGATCACTAATGAGACCTCTGAATGACGGTAGGGATGTTCGTTATCTTGCTGAAATTACCCTGAGACGCTTGCAGCTTTTGGGTCATGTTTTGTGCTCGTTCCGGTCTGTCAAATTTTCCTCACTGTCATCACCATGATCCATCCAATGTTATGATGTTGAAATCCTTCTTGCATGCTTTATTATCGGTACATGTTCAAGTACTCCCAGGGTTTAGTGAACTCTATACATGATAATGCAACCAACAGTAGAAGTTCCAGGGTATTGGTAGTGGGTGGTCATGGGTTGGTGATTAGTTAACCTGTCAGTTTTATGGTGAGAAGATTGGGAATTTTAGCTGTAGTACAAAAGACGGATATTTGCATTCAAAAAGTGTTTGACATCGTAGCAAGCATGCATGATTGTTTACACAAGACTCCTGTTATGAGAATAAACATTTTCGCGTACTTGCAGACCTCTGAGAGATTTCTCAACCAATATTTTCTTGATACCCATCAGTAGGTGGCCCTCATAGACCTGAGACTAATGGAGCCGTGAAGCCAAAACGTCGTGAAAATGGAACCCAGGTGCAAACCAAAGCAAAGAGGAGCTGCTTGGATAGTGTCAGCTGTTTCATGGACCTGTCTCTGTTCCGGCACCGTGGTTTTATCATCTACCTAATAGGAAACATGCTAATGTTCTTTGCCTTTTTTGCCCCAATGATCTTCTTGGCACCGTATGCCAAGCACCGTGGCATGGACGAGTACTCGGCTGCCAGCTTGCTCTCTGCACTGGCGCTCGTGGACATGTTTGCCCGGCCAGGCACAGGTCTGCTCGCCAACACCGCCCGCGTTAGGCCCAGGATCCAGTACCTCTTCAGCTTCGCCATTACCTACAATGGTGTGTGCCACCTGCTGTGCCCTCTGGCTTCCGGTTACTGGGGGTTGGTGGTCTATGCAGTGTGTTATGGAGTGGTGTACGGCATGGTGTGTGCCCTGCTCTTCGAGTGCCTCATGGATGTAGTAGGACCAAGCAGGTTCTCCAGCGCCGTGGGACTCGTCACGATCTTCGAGTGCTGCCCGGTTCTGCTTGGACCACCCATTGCAGGTGAGTTCAATGGATTGGTGGTATGTTATGCTGTTGTTCATAAAAGAAAGTCCTTCATGATATCAGTTTCTCAGTATCGCCAGTATTTCAATAAAAATTCAACAACAACAACAACAACAACAACAACATGACCTCTTAATAGGGACCAGAATACCACAGTAACCAGAATATGGAAAACTCATTAATAAGATTTGTATTCCAAAACAAGTTAAAAAAAAAAAATCAACTTTAAAATATGTACGATTAGCCATAAAATTAAGCCACATTCAGCGTTATTGACTTCTAAGTTTCAGTAGGCTTTAAATATACCAAGGAAAAATGTGTTGTTTTGTTTCTGAGCTTGGTTGTTGTTGGTCTTGTGCATCTTGTTAGGTAACCTTATTGTTTATCATGGTAAGTATTGTGATATATTCTTGCCATTTTGCCCACCTGTTGGTGCGAGGCTGGTTAGGAATATCTTGGGTAGCTTTTCTGGACATAATAAATAGCTGTTGTATTCAGGCAGCAATTAATTTTCTAGATTATTTCTTTGTTGTTGTTGTAATGAAATAAATCAAATGCAAAAAAAAAAAAAACAACAACCCCACCCCCCCCAAAAAAACAAACAAAAAAACAACAGCAGCAAAAAAGAATTTCGGCATTTTCAGCAGATAAAGATAACGTGGTGCAATGCTAGGTTTAAACCTAGGCCTTTGATGCGAGTGAGAGACTTCTTCAGATTGTCTTATGGTATTAGGATGTCTTATGGTACTGTTTAAAGTTCAGTACTGTAATATTTAATCCTCCATTGTAGTGTAATTCACATAAACACAGACATGTTGTTGGGAATATAAGCAAGTAAAAAAGGCAAGCGACTTTTCTAGATATGCTCAAAAAGTTCTTTACAACGCAATAAACCACAGAACGTGTTTACCTATTTGTTTTTTCCCCCCCATTCTATTCTCATTTCCTTCAAAGAAAAAGGTCACAGTATTTCAAGATGGCAAAAAAGGAGCAAAATTGCACTCGAATAAATCAGCGTTTGTGTTCTCTCTCTCGCTCTCTCTCTCTCTCGCTCTCTCTCTCTCCTGCATGCATGACTAATGGAAGAACACAGGCCAAGGTGGGAAAGCTTTCCAGGGTATCATTATTGTAAGACATTCCACCAGAATTGGATTATGGTTGGTGAGGGAGGCACCATGGCGGCACATGTTGGGCCTTAGGAAAGTGTGTGTGTTTGTGTGTGTGTGTTAGTGGGGTGGAGGGTGGGGAGGCCGTAATTGGTCACGGTTATTTAGTGCTGCAAATCGGCCACGGTCGCTCCGGCTTTCTGGCCGCGTGAGGATTCGCCTCTGTGTGCAGATTACAGTCAGGTTTTTCCAAAGCGCAGTAGCTGGGACTGTAATGAAGTCTCTTTACGCATCTCACTCACTTCGGCCTTCGGTCCCTTTCGGCCAGTGGGCGCTAAGCTGCTAATGCTGCCTATGGCACCTCTTAGTGCTGATCATATCCTCGATCTGACTGTGTGTGTGTGTGTGTGTGTGTGTGTGTGCAGGTAAAAAGGCTAAATGAGTAAACATTAGAGGCAAAAAAACTCATCTATAGGAATGATGCATACAAATTTGCATTGGAAATGGTATTGAAAAACAAAGGAAGTGAATGAATTCCATGTTTAATGCATGTCCAAGATGATAGCGTTTGGCCTGTAGACGTTTGCCTGATGTTTCTTCAACAGCGGTCATTCCAACCTCTGAGCAACCGTCCAACCCTCTGAGGTGAAAACACATTAAAGACAGCCGAGCCAAAGGCTATTCTGGCTCTCCTTGTTTCCCTCGCCGCCGTGTCTGTGAGGGGGATTTCATCTTCCCTTAAGCGCAATATAATTAAACGTTTCATATATTTCCAGAAAATACATCGAGGACTCCCATCTGTGATGGCATACTTTGATTCAAAGGAGAAGGAGAAAAGAGAACACGGCAATCCCGAGCGGTCGATACCAAGCAGAAACCGTTCCACGGCTGGTCTTGGATTTACAGTAGAACGAAGACCAGCTGATTGAAATGAAACGTAGGAACATCAGGAACTCCATGTTTTGTTTAGGTGTGGATTGGGAATTTCATTCCAATCATGTGGCAATATGGACCAAATGACGCACCACATCTGGTTCTTCTGTGGTACTCTGCGTACTTGCAGCTGAGAAGCAAAGAACCCATTACAACATTGTAGTGTTTCATGCAGCAGTTTCTTGTTCAAACGTACTCTGAGCCATTTTGATTCACATCAGGCAAACTTTGTCACGCAGGGCCAACCTGGCAACCTGGTCTACTTCTAGTTTAATGAGGCAGAAATATCTGCACCTCATTGATCTGTTGCGAGACCTTGGTTCTGAGACTGGTATTTAATAGAGTAAATAAGCACCTACGTGCACTCCTGTCCTCCCTCCCTCACACTCAGCAATCTCCACTGGAGCGCCGCGGTTATTACATCCAGCTATAGCGCATCTCCTTGTTACGTGCAGATTTTATGTGCCACTCCCCGGAACCTTGAGGCCAGCCTAATGAGGAAGAAGATATGAAATGGCAGTAATTAGCCTTTCGCTTTCCCGTATTTTAATGAATCTCGGTTCATCCCCGCACTCATTAGACGCCCCGTGTGATCATTAAGCAATGAGTACATGTGAGAGGAGGGGAAAAATAAGGCAACTTTAACAGATGGACTGGAATGACTGCCGCGCCAATCAAGCGCCCAGCTTAATGAGGATTCTGGACATCAGCGCACAACATCCCCCTGAAACACGGCACGCCGTGATCAATCAAAACACGGGCACGGATGTTGTTTTGGGGTAGTGGAGACCGAGGGGCAGAGTGAAACTCCCCCATCATCATCTTCACAGAACAAGGACTCATTAGGAGCAGGGTTTTAATTGGTTTGGCTGCCCTGAAAGCTGACCTTCCGCTCTGCGGTGCCACCTGTTGGTCAGTTTGCATCTGCGTGAGGGCAGACGGACGTTAGAAATATTTGAACTCTAGAGGCTTTTGATGCATTTCACCTGTACTTAATTATCAACGAGATCGTAAACGTATGGTTTAGAGCAGTCAGAGAAGTTTTCTTCAATATTAGTGAGTTGTAATTTGATTTTTTATCATTCCGTGGCCCACTTGTCCAATTCTACATGGACACTGATAGTGCGTTCATGTGGCGCATTTGTTTTTTGTTCATGGCTGTTGTTAATAGTTTCGATTTGGTTTTAATGTTTTGAAATGCATTTGCCTTCACCTTCCATCACATCCATGTACACACGAGTTGCGACGAATGAGTGATCGATCTTTCCAGTTGCTCTCGTTTCCACATAACCAATGGATGAGTTTTTGGGAAGTATTGGGGAAGAACTGTTCTTGGAATCATTAGACTTGAGCATGCCAAGCAAGCATGGAAGAACAAACCAGAAACAGAAAATGGCTCATTCGAAGTTCCTCTCATCCACTGTATGGTGAATCCTATAATCTAAAAGCTTACCACTGAACAAAACATGCCTGCGACCCATCCTCAGCCTTTCAATCCTGGGGTTTTAACGTTTGCCGTTTCTCTGCAGGTGCACTTGTGGACATGTTCGGCGACTACAGCTACATGTTCTACATGTGTGGTGCTGTGATGGTCACCGCTGGCCTTTTCCTCTTCGTATTGAACTACTACAATTACAGACGCAAGGATTTGACGCAGCATGCTCAGGAGAACGGGACTGAGCTGGTCGAGAGGAACGCGCAGAACGGACGAAGCCAGGGGATGGATTCTGGGACACGTGGGGTCAGTTCAGAGACTGAAGACATGCCAGTATAACGAAGGATTTAATGAAGGGTGGCATGGTATGATACATACATGGTATGAAAACCATGTAGCCCCATATGGCAGGTTTGGGTGTTACAATTAAACGTCACGTATCAGTGCAAAGTATTTACATTATTTGCGTTGTGAAACCGGACTATTTTAAACAAGGACTTCTTTGGAGGATCTCTTAGCCTCAAGAAAAAAAAAAAGGAGTTTAAAAATATATCCAATGTACATGTGTTAAGCATTTGTGTAATGGCCTGAATGTCAGTCAGGTATTATTTTATTAAATTATAATGGTACATTTTACAATCAAGAATACTGTCGTTTCTGTACAGTAACGTGGACGACTATAGGACTAACCCATACATTAACACAACATGCAGATACACATTTTTTCTTAACTCTAATCAGGCAGAATTTCATCTGGTTGGGTGTCGGATACACTGGTGTGACTTATGATCGATGATCTAGCAAATACAACGCACTAAATGGGAAGTACACAGTAAAAATAAAACACTCGAATCGGGTATTCCATTCAACTGTAGTTTCAGGATTTTACATTTTGCTAAATGTAAAGTTTACAATAAGTTGCCAATAGGTATGTTTACATGCAACCAAATAATCCATTAGCAATCAGATCGTTAGCTCGAACGGATTTAAAAGCCATCAATCGGACCGAATCCGCTTGAAAATGGCCGCATGCAAGCATACCTAATGTAATCTCACAAAATGTCAAGAGTAAATCACTTTTTTCTCGTTAGCAAGATTTTCAAATTGTACACTACAGCAAGACATGTATATATATTGTTTCTCTTAACTTTTAGCAAACGGCAAAATTTCTGGTGGTGGGGCGTCTGATGCAGAACATTTAGTGTAAAATTTACAGTAACAAAAAAAGTAATAGTTTATGTAGTTCAGTGTCGGGTTGAAGTCTGTTATTTTATTAAATTGTACTTCCAGGACTTAGCAGTTTACTGAATGTAAAGTTTATAATCAAGTCAAAGTTGTACATTTTTGTAAAAAAAAAAAATGTAAAAAAAATTTGTCAGTGGTTTGTAAATTAAAACGATGAGTGTATATACATTTCTTTTCCTAAATATACATTTACAGTAAAAAATAAAAAGTTACAGTAAAATTTTTTTTTTTTTAAGTAAAGTAATCTGACAAAATGTCATGTATTTAATGAATTCTGAATATTTTTCAGAAAATAAGAAAGGAAAGTATCGGACCTTTTGTCCTCTAGTAGGTTTAATAACTTACGCATTTAAACAATATGTACGAGCGAATTTCAGGAGCTGGATGTTCCTTTGCTGTGACTTTTGTACAGTGAAACAATGTAAAGTTTACAGTGTAAAAAAAAAAAAAAAAACCCCATTGGATCTCCAGTTCAGTCCAGGTTTCATTCTTTTTGATTGAGTACAGTATAAATCGGGTCATGTTTCCTTTTGTTCTCTGCTGTTCTCTCATTGCTTAGCCATCTATCAAAGTGCTGATAATGTCATGTTTTTATATTTTATCCTCGACAACTATTCAGAGTCGTATTTATATCAATTTGCCACTGAAACATGAAACATTTAGAAAAATATCACTGAAAACACAAGCTGCAAAATAATCTGTATTTGTGACATGATAATACTCACCTCATCACTCTTGCTGAAAATGGGACACAGCCACAAAGTCTTTCTCCCTTCCTCTCTCTCTCTCTCTCTCTTCCTCCCTCTCTTTCTCTCCCTCTTGCTCTCTTTCTCTCTTCCTCTTGCTCTCTCTCTTCTCTCTCTCTCTCTCTCTCTCTCTCTCTCTTCCTCTCACTCTCTCTGTTCCTCCGTCTCTCGCTCTCTCTCTCTCTTCCTCTCGCTTCCTCTCGCTCTTCCTCTCTCTCTCTTCCTCTCTCTCTCTCTTCCTCTCGCTTCCTCTCGCTCTTCCTCTCTCTCTCTTCCTCTCACTCTCTCTGTTCCTCCCTCTCTCTCTCTCTCTTCCTCCCCCTCTTCCTCTCTCTCTCTTCCTCTCTCTCTCTCTCTCTCTTCCTCTCGCTCTTCCTCTCTCTCTCTTCCTCTCACTCTCTCTGTTCCTCCCTCTCTCTCTCTCTCTTCCTCTTCCTCTCTCTCTCTCTTCCTCTCTCTCTCTCTCTCTCTCTTCCTCTCGCTCTTCCTCTCTCTCTCTTCCTCTCACTCTCTCTGTTCCTCCCTCTCTCTCTCTCTTCCTCTCACTCTCGCTCTTCCTCTCTCTCTCTCTTCCTCTCGCTCTTCCTCTCTCTCTCTTCCTCTCACTCTCTCTGTTCCTCCCCCTCTTCCTCTCTCTCTCTCTTCCTCTCTCTCTCTCTCTCTCTCTCTTCCTCTCACTCTCTCTCTTCCTCCCCCTCTTCCTCTCTCTCTCTCTTCCTCTCTCTCTCTCTCTCTCTTCCTCTCACTCTCTCTGTTCCTCCCCCTCTTCCTCTCTCTCTCTCTCTCTCTCTCTCTCTCTCTCTCTCTCTTCCTCTCACTCTCTCTCTTCCTCCCCCTCTTCCTCTCTCTCTCTTCCTCTCTCTCTCTCTCTTCCTCTCGCTCTTCCTCTCTCTCTCTTCCTCTCACTCTCTGTTCCTCTCTCTCTCTCGCTTCCTCTCACTCTTCCTCTCTCTCTCTCTGTTCCTCCCCCTCTTCCTCTCTCTTCCTCTCTCTCTCTCTCTTCCTCTCACTCTCTCTCCTCCTCTCGCTCTTCCTTTCTCTCTCTTCCTCTCAATCTCTCTGTTCCTGTCTCTCTCTCTCTCTCTCTCTCTCTCTCTCTCTCTCTCTTCCTCTCTCTTGTCCTGCTCACCTTCTCTTTCCTCACGTCACCATAAGACTCAGTGAACCTGATTTGTCTGAGGTTTTAAAACATTTAACGCTCAGATTCATAAGGAAATCTGATGGATATTAAAGAGGTGGAATTATTAAATTGTTACTTACCTATATACAGTACCGTGCCCTCTAAAATTATTGGCACCCTTCATAATAACAATAGCTCTGTGGAGGAAAAAACTTCAGCAAGAACTACAGTTGGTGTCGAACATACTGTACAATTGCTGCATGCACGGATAAACACCTAATATCTAGTGAACAATACAATATGGCTCTTGTGAAGTCTGATGGCGTCATGTGTGGACCAAAAATTGTCAGACGTTACAGGAAGAGACCCAGTGCTGTTGTCATCTCCAGGGCAGGTATAAGAATGTATTATTAGGAAGGTTGATGATAATTTTGAAGGTGTATTATGATGTGAAAATGAGGACACTGTAGCAAATATAAAATGCCATACATCACCTACTATTAGTGAACTCACAAACTTAGAACTGAGGTAGAATCCAGTCTGAACACAGAGCTGAGCAGTTAGGGGGTTAAAGGTCATGCTTAGGCACCCAACACTGGCAGAGCTGGGATTTGACCTTGCAACTTTCTTACAATGCAGGTGGAGATGGCTGAGAGGGGAAGAGTCCACAATGGCTAACCCTGTTAGTAAAAACGAGAGGAATGAAATGTGTGTGTGTGTGTGTGTGTGTGTGTGTGAGAGAGAGAGAGAGAGAGAGAGAGAGAGAATGAGAATGCCTTTGTGACTGTGTTCCATTTTCACCTGCTCGCCGGGCGGGACAGCAGGACTGATGAGAAGAACGGTAGAGTGTCACTGGGCCACGCCCTTCAATCCCACCCTCCTTCAAAAGCACATAACAAATATACTCCATCATCATGGGCCTGGGGCCAGAGACACACACACACACAGACATACACACACACACACACACAGACATACACACACACAAACACACATACACACACACACACAGACACTCACAAAGAGAGAGGGAATTAATTATAGATGTACATTAAATTACTTTCATTGCTTCCCTCGCTGCCCAGATGGGACACACACACAGATGTGACTGATGAAGCCATGTTTCATTGTTACCCATAGCAAGCAAGCAAGCAATCACACACACACACACACACACACACACACACACACACACACACACACACAAACAAACTCTAAAAGTTACTAAGGATATTGCATCAAGTGCATTTTTAAGTCATTCTACAGAGGCTTGTGTTGATCAGAAACCCTCACTGCTCTGAGCTCAGATTGGATTAATCAGATTGCAGTCTGATGGATTGGAAGTTGCCTGAAACAGTAAATGTAAACAAAGTCTATGAGAGAAAGTGTAAACAGTGTGCTACATCTACATGTATAGATTCAACAAGACCTTTATTCCCTAACTGTTTAGCACTACGTTTAGATTGGACTCAGCTCTATGCTTTAATTGGATTATGCCTAGCGGTATGCAACAATTGAATTGCTCACACTATGCTTAGATTGGATTCTGACCAGGTTTCTGCTTAGATTGGCTTCTCCTCTGCTCTGTGCTTGGACTGGGTTCTGTTATATTCTGCCCAGCCCTTTGCTCAGATCGGATACTGCTCAGATGTATGGCTAATTTGTATTCTGCTTAGATTTGCATCAATTGGATTTGGCTTATATTCTGCTCAGAACTATGATTAGACTGGATTTTGCTCAGTTCTATGGTTAGATTGGAGTTTAGGCAACTATGCAATCGGACTGTAGCCTGCTGAGCACTTTGCTTGGAATCTGGTCTGAATCTGATTTGAAACTGATCAGCTTAATTCCCATTTTGGACTAGAAACTAGGAATTAAAGCAGCGTTGCCTTCCTCTATGGCTAGATCAGAATCTGGTTAAACTATGTGCTTGGGCTGGATTATGTTCAGCTCTATGATGCGACTGGATTTTCCAGAACTCCGAGATTAGACTGGATTTTGCACAGCTTTATGAGGTGGTCGGATTTTGCTCAGCTCTAGACATTCTGTTCTGCTCTATTATTAGATCGGATACTGCTCAGCAACACTTACTCTCACTTGCGCTCTCGCTTACAATTCAGCATGGCTCTGTGCTTAGATTAGATTGATTAGATTCCCAGATCTTCTCAGAAACTTTCAATTCTTGCTTTTAAGTATTTTTCTCTTTTGCGATGTGTGTTTTTTCTTCTCTCAGGTGAACCGTTGTGGATCTGTTGATAATCATACGGACCTCAGACTGAAACACAAAACTCCCAAAAGCTCCCCCCCCCACACACACACCTTCTATCTCCCTCTCTGTCTCTCTTTTTCGCCGTCATAATTAATGGTGTGTAAACAGATGTTCAGTGGGGTCTGCAGGTATTTGTGGCCAGTTTATTCTAATGGGCTACATATGGCTAAGGTGTGTGTGTGTGTGTGTGTGTGTGTGTGTGTCACTGGCTCTGTGGCAGGTGTTAAACTTCCCAGATGCCCGGCCTCCATCATCAGCGTCTCTACCTCATCCTTACACATCTTCATCTTCACACTTTCGCTGCTTTTTTCCCCCCTGTTCGAGTCGTACTCACTCAGACAGGAAGTGCTCAGTCTTTAACATTACTTTCTTTAGTTTAGCAAAGTCGACCATCTTCCTCTTACACCGCAGCAATTTCTCAACCGCTCCGGTCTCAGCTTCCTAAGAAACGTCACCTCGTACTTTTTAACCCATTATAGCTACTTTTACACCAAACATATTGCGCAGTCTCCGTCAAATAAGTTAGTTTCCTGTTACATTACAACTGTTTATTATTAGCCTTAAGGTCTCATACTTAACGCTTGAGGTTTAACTAACTTCCGTAAACAAAACGGTTACGGAGCAAACAGACGTCATCCGGGGGGTTTTCCGGGAACATTTCGGGAACGCCGAGTATCCCGAGCAAGCTCGCGACTGTGCTTCCATCTTCACGTAAATCTTCACATCCCTGCATGCTGAAGCCTTTAGATGTTCATGAACGAGTCCCAGTGAATTAGTTCCTGCTCGAACGTGTTCATATAAACCTGTGATTTGTCTTGCGAACCTCTGACAGAAGGTGATTTGAGAACGGAACAGCGCTACGACATAATATCCGTCGTTAGACGGGGTTCGACGCGGTAAAGATGAAATTAGTTCGGTGTAGGACTCGTTTAAGCTGTAAAAATGTCCGCTAACGTAACGTTGGACTTCGTGTTGGAGTTTCGAAAGCGCAGCGTATGGTGCAGTATAACACCGCGATGCTTTATAACAGTTACTAACCAATGTTAGCTGTAAAGGTTCTGGGAATTTCATAGATCCTTACGCACTTAAGGTCTTGTGCACTCGGAAGTCACTTTGGACGAAAACTTCCTGCGCCATGTAACACGATATTCCGCGTCGGTTCTTCGTTACACGATCATTTTTTTCACGAGTGCTGCACACACTGTTGTTCTCTGTGTGACAAATCAAACGCTGTCTAATGTTTCCTCTGTTCTCTGTGTGACAGCTGCTCCCTGAACACCTCACCACCATCTCCGGGTTTATTCTGACCACACGCCTGGGACGCAACACCTCCCTTCCTCTCTCTCTCTCTCTCTCACACACACACACACACACACACACACAGTTCCTGAACTGTAGGTATCCTGTGTCTCTGCACCGACGCTCGATAGAGCTCATTTTTACAGCGGAGATTATTTAGTGTAATTGGGCCTTGTGTGGTAATGACCTTGCAACATTTTTCCCCTCCCTTCTTCCTCCCTGCAAATTGGAGAAGGGAAATCTGGTTTGACACGGGGCCCAGAAGATGTATTAGCCTGCTATGGTAACTGCCTGCCGCAATAAGGTCGCAGTGGAAGTGTGTAATTAGTGTGTGGTGGCCTTCCCTCAGGAACGGCTTTTTTATTACCTCAATATGTCATAGGAAAATATCTCAAAGAGAGAGATGTATTATTATTATTATTATTACTACTACTACTACTACTACTACTACTACTGGTGAAGTGGTGATTACACATATTTGAACCTGATTTTTACTGGATATTACAGCCGAATAAAATGCAGTAATTGCACCTCCTAAGCGAATCCCACACATTAACCGAGAGCACTTTGATAAACACCTCATGGGGCTTTGTGACTGCAGTTCAAAAGCTTAAAAGAGAGCGAATAAGTAACAGGAGCATGAAGTGAACTCGGCTTTGATCCCGTTTCCAATTGTGTTAAACGGCTTTGGCTGTTTTTTAATAATCAGGGTCAACCGTGTTAAAGACAACGAAACGGAAATCGGAATGCATTTTTCTAGCATGACGTGGCTCATTTCGACCGAAACAGACTTTTTCGTTGAGGGCAAAGGGATGGGGTGGAAATGTGACATGATATTATTGTTTAATATAAGTTTCCTCATTTTGCATTTTGACATTTAAAATATATATATATGTTTCAAATATATTCATCAGATAAAGCTCGTCTGAAAAGTGTAACGTGTAAGTGATAAGTGTAAAAAAAAAAAAAAAAAAAAAAAAAAACCCAACAGATTATGTTTTTAATTATTTTGCCTGGCTTCATGTAGTACTTGACTAACAGTAGTACTTCCTATCCTATATAACACATACTGTATATAATATCTGAGCTATGACATCATAATGTCAGGCTACATAACACTTTATAATATCTGAGCTATGATGTCAGGCTACATAATACTTTATAAAATCTGAGCTATGACATCATAATGTCAGGCTACATAACACTTTATAATATCTGAGCTATGACATCATAATGTCAGGCTACATAATACTTTATAATATCTGAGCTATGATGTCAGGCTACATAACACTTTATAATATCTGAGCTATGACATCATAATGTCAGGCTACATAACACTTTATAATATCTGAGCTATGATGTCAGGCTACATAACACTTTATAATATCTGAGCTATGACATCATAATGTTAGGCTACATAATAATTTATAAAATCCGAGCTATGACATCATAATGTCAGGCTACATAACACTTTATAATATCTGAGCTATGATGTCAGGCTACATAACACTTTATAATATCTGAGCTATGATGTCAGGCTACATAACACTTTATAATATCTGAGCTATGATGTCAGGCTACATAACACTTTATAATATCTGAGCTATGACATCATAATGTCAGGCTACATAATACTTTATAAAATCTGAGCTATGACATCATAATGTCAGGCTACATAACACTTTATAATATCTGAGCTATGACATCATAATGTCAGGCTACATAACACTTTATAATATCTGAGCTATGATGTCAGGCTACATAACACTTTATAATATCTGAGCTATGACATCATAATGTCAGGCTACGTAATACTTTATAAAATCTGAGCTGTGACATCATAATGTCAGGCTACATAATACATGTACTCACACGAACATGTGCACAACCTATAAAATGATATTTACATGTACATATACATGGGGGGCAATTCGCCGACCATCTGTTCAAACCACACAACCCTTGAAGTTTCGGGAATAATACGACTCCTTGTGGACCTGCTTCACTTCTGTAACAATCATGATTAAACGTCCTGTTATTGCTTCTCATAAAAGCCTGACTATTTCATCCACACACTCACACACACACACACACACACACACACTCTCTCTCTCTCTCGCTCACTCTCTTCTGGTTTGTGTGCCGCATTTTCTGGCCTACTCTGGATCTGCTTAGAGAAAAAAAAGAATCAATATAGATGCCACTTTGTTATATCAGTAGCATAACTGTAACCAAGTACACTTCCCCTGTAACCCCTAGTGCTACATTAAACACATTCAACATGTTTATATTGCAATATTTGTGATATGTTTAGCGATTCTTTGGCTGCTGCTGTATTTTCCTTATCCCTGTGAGAATTTAGCATCTGTGTGTTGTAACGATATCACGGGAGGACACCGTTACTGCTAGCAAAGGTTGCGTATTGCATGTTGGCGGCTGTGGCTCAGGTGGTAGAGTGGGAGGTCCACTAATCTTAGGGGTGGTGGTTCGATTCCCGCCCTGCGTGGCCTGAGTGTCCTTTGGCGAGACATTGACCCCTAGGTTGCTCCTGGCAAGCTAACGCCTTGCATGGCAGCTAGTATGGGTGAATGAGAACCGGTGTAAAGCGCTTTGGAACGGCTAAGGTTAAGATACATAAGCAGACCATTTACCATGTTAATTATAAAGATTAATATGCAAATCATTCAGCGTGGAGGTTTCAGGACAAAAGACCAATGAACATTTGTAGATATAATATTAATGACTTTATGACAGAAAATGCCTTGTTCATGAGAAATGAAGTGGAAAGAAATAGCTCTCAGGTGAAGTGAGGGCTGCGGTAAATCAGGATGACGTGAAGGGCTGAGTTTCTATCTGAATCTAGAAGATTTGGCCCAGATGCTTCAGAACCTTTTCCACTCGGGACAGATGTGAGCGGTAAGAAAATCGTAGCAGACGTTTTTATTTATAGGACAGCTGCAACATGGCCGAGTGGGAGCTATGAGAATAGATTGCCATAGTTTGCTGATTTTATTGTTTGTATTTGTGTGTTACGAATACAAAACAAACAGCCGCAACAGGAGAAACATGCCGTCTTTTGTTTTAGTAAAGACAGTGACGCACCCAAACGTGCTGGAGTATACAGACAAAATGTTTGATTTGTCCACATTTTGGTGCGGAGAAAAGCCCTGCCTTCCTTCACCAAGATACCTGTTTAAAAACAGCACTGTAAGGCAGGAAGTTTCTCTCGAGGTATCTAAGGTGCTTAATAATTATCATCACTAATCGAACAAAAACACAGCGTGATGGCGTTCGGAATGTTCCAGAAATAGACATGACAAGCCAAATACCAAAAGAACCATTACACCATGCACTAGCGTCATAGTCTCTAGGGCTTGACATCCCCAGTTCAAACCTCTGATTTTGCTTTAGATTAAAAGTGAAAAGTCCTATAAGACCAGGAGATCTTGTGACGCAACTAAATGGGCGTCTCCTCTGAGTCTCAACGTTCCTTGTTTGAACCCCAGCCAAATCTCCAGGACATAAGCAGCAAAGATTTGTGACTTGTTGGCTCAGTTGGTGTTGAGGAAGGATTTTGTAAGGTTTAGGGATCTGAGTTGTTGGTACAGTGGGTGTTGAAGACGTTGCGGGAGATGAGCAGCAGAGGTGTGGGACTTGTTGGTGTTGAGGAAGGAGGGCTGAAGTCTAGACAGTCTAGGGCTGTGGCATCTTATACACCAGTGGTCACCAACTACTGTTCCTGGAGATCTACCTTACTGCTGGTATCTCCAACCAAAATGACACACACCTGCTTTCGCTGATCAAGAACGTCACATTTTGGCCTAAATTTCACTTTAGCTTACTCGCTATAAAAAAAGAAATATCCATGTTGTGAAGATTCCATCAGATTGCACTGGTTTCTGGAATCTACATTAATGCTGACTCCTTTACCTATCTGCCATCTAGTGCAATAAAAAACATGATATAAGGCTTATATGATGTTGGGTCTTCACCCAAGAGGAAAGGAAATGTATAAGATTAAGGATTAAGGATAAGTGTGCTATGGATGTCCAATTTGCTTTGGATAACTAGATGTTGAGTGCTGAAACCAGCTCCTTCTACACCGGGGTGGGAAATCTTATCCAGAAAGGGCCGGTGTGGGTGCAGGTTTTCATTCCAACCAATCAGGAGGCACACCTGATTCCACCTGTTTAATCAGTTGATCTTGGCTTTCAATAGATTCAGGTGTGGCTTCTGCTTGGTTGGAATGAAAACCTGCACCCACACCGGCCCTTTCCGGATAAGACTGCCCACCCCTGTTCTACACCATCAGTTCTTATGCGTTCTGGTTCCTGTTGTCAAGCCTTCTGTTCAACCAAAAGTGCAGAATTCACCCTCAGCCTGTGCGCTTCTGTAGCGTGGTGGTTAGAGACATGACTCTGACAGTTGAAGATGGTTGGGTCAAGGCATTTTTTTTTAAAACTACTGTGTATAAGATAACTATTAATACTAATTAATCAAGGACCCATAAATATGTTCCTCTTTATGATGCCATTTGTAATATTTTTGAAAAACAACTGACAATCCAAATGACACCATCCAGTCAGTCAGTCAGTCACCCATGGTGGCTTCTTTTATTGAGAGAAATGATGGGGACATAATGAGTGCTGCGTGCTGAACGTCATCTTTTTGGAGCTTATTCTCTTTGCATGAACAACTCACCCCAGCCCTGCTATGGTACAGTGAATAGTGCCATTATCTTTGAAGCATGATAGTCCTGGTTCAAATCCTTCTTTTGCTGTTAGCTTTAGATTAAGGACAAAGAAAACCAAAAGTGAAAATTCCTCTAAGACCACGAGATTCTATAGCTCAATTGGATGTGCTGCCCCTCTGGGTGATGAGGTGATTGGTTCAAGAACCAATGGCATAAAGGATGTCAAGAAACATGAACGGCAAAGGTTGAGGACTACTGTGGGACAAGGGATGTCAAAGAAGACATGTCTCTCTACTATATGAGAGGTCAAGGACTCTGGAAAAAGTACAAGTTTCCACTACCTAGGTAGTAATTGGTCGGCAAAGGTTGGCACAAGTGGTGTTAAGAAAGACACAAGCCTCCGCTACATGAGAGGTAAAGCGTATGGTATCAGTGACACAATATGTGCAGTACAAGATGCAGGTCTCCACCATGGCCAAAGGTTGAGGATGCTGTGGAGCAAGACCGAGATCTCCAGGATATGAGAGGCAAAGGTTGAGAAAGCAGTGGCAGGAAGGGGTGAAAGAAGAGCTGGGTTAAAGGTGCTTGAAAACAGCTAATTTTGCCTTTAATATAGAGGGAGCACTGTAAAATCCATCACCTGCAACCTTTTTTTCCCCCTCAGCCCCCCACCTCTCCTATCCACCACTGGTTCTCCTCAACCACTGTCTCCGTTTAACCACCCGCACGTCACCATCCAGCACCACATTCAGGGACAATCCACATGCCAGATTCAAACCAGCAAACTCTGACTTCAAAGGCAAGGCTTTTACCTCAGTTCGAGACACTGAGATGACGGTAGCTGCTCCAGATTGACAGCGTAGCGAGCTCGAATCACAATGCAAATCTTTGCTGTCTGAAAGCAAGCAACTTGAAAAGCTGGGAAAACTGCTCCTGGAGAAACAACCTTCACGCCATCGGTATCCCTAAATGGTCACACAGCCTACCTCATTCACCACATCCTTTTGCTCAGAGTTACCTGGAACCCGTAAGCTGCACGTGCTCGACCTAGAGTTTCCTTCTACTCCCAGGCAAAGAAGTCGTCGTTCGCAAGCATCTAGCGTGATAACATAACACGGGCGGCTGTATTACAACAACTCTTCCCCAACAGTAAAATTACTGACAAACAAATCAAGCAAAGATCAGGAACGACGAAGTAGGACCATTCTGGTTGCTGTTTGGAGGTTCCGTCATGGAGATGTGGACAGACAGAGAGCGAGAGAAAAGCAGAAAGAACGACAGACTGGCAGAGGAGGACGTATCGGATAAAATACTAGCTGCTTCAAAATAAATGCACTTAAATTAGACATGTGGTTGGGAGAACAACACGGATCCCCGTAGATCCTCCTCATGTCCTACACTGTACCGATATACGAGCTATGATGTCATGATATCAGGCTACACAACATATTATAATAACATCTCTTCAAAAAAAAAACTATGTCTGCACTAGGATGTACAAGTTATTATTATTATTATTATTATTATTATTGCACTACAGGTATTATATAGCACACTTGCATTAGGAATAAAGGATTTATCGAAAGGACAGTAATCCACTTGTACTCGTCGACATAACTAAACAAAACAAAACAAAAAAAACAAACAGCTGTCGTGTCATGCCTGAAAAAGTATAGCATGGAGATAACGCAACATTGATTCCAATGACGTGGAATAACTGCTACGCCCTGATAATGTTGCGTAGCCATTCTTACGTACTAGGACGCCTGCACTCGTGATTGAGTTTAAGACACGTTATCTGTATTTAAACGTGATAATTATTCGAGTATCACAGCTCTGGTTTATTGCCCGAGTGTCAAACCGATAAGCCGAGTTTAAAAAGGTCTCCGAGAGCCACGGAATTCTGCGGGTAATATTTTCCGAGCCGATTTATTTAGACACTAGAGTTCAGTATTGCTCCACTGTACAGAGCCTCCTGTTTTATATGCAAGACCAAACGCGTGACCCTGACCCCCGGGTGCCTCGCCATGCAGGAGTGATGAACAACACAAGCTTTTCTTTCCAGCAACATGGAGACACCGAGGCAGACGGAGACAAAAACAAGAAGAAGAAGCCTGGGTATTAGACTAGAGAAGCTGCGTAAATCTCAGCGCGTCTCTCTGTCTGATTCTCTGTCGTCTCAGGTAGGTTTGATTCTTCGTTCGTCAAGAGCCTACGGTGATTCACTCGGACCATTCAATTCAATTTTATTTGTGTAGCGCTTTTAACAACGGACGCTGTCTCAAAGCAGCTTTACAGACACATATAAACACAGGATAGAGATTTTAAGTGTGTGAATTTATCCCTATTGAGCGAGACGGTGGAGACGGTGGCGAGGGAAAAACTCCCTGAGATGATATGAGGGAGAAACCTTGAGAGGAACCAGACTCAGAAGGGAATCCGTCCTCATCTGGGTCACGACGGATAGTGTGAAAGTAAAGGGAAGTTCATTCTGGTTATCAGTGTCCTGGTGGGCGTTAATAAGATGGAAAAGCTTTAAGATGATCTCCCTGGTCATTAAATGAAATATCAGCTTTGTAAGTACTTTGAGGTTCTAGAGGTAAGATTTTTGCGTTTAGAACCCCGCATAATAATTCCAAGATCACTCGTGTAACCAGTGTCAATGCTAACATAAAGGCACAGGGACTTGTTGCGCAGAGACTCTATGAAAAATGGATTAAATTATTATCATTTTTTTTTTTATCAATATGGAGACGTTTATTTAACATTATTATTTAACGTTTATTTAACCACCACAGTAAAGTCGTCAGGGCAAAGGCGTTTGCGCGTCCGTGTTTTCATTCGATCTTTTTAACACCGAGAAAGAAAGACAAACGGCAGGCTGGCGATGGAGAAACGTTCCGCGAGCACGAGTTAGCGAACCCCAGGTTAAAGCGTACGCCATGTTGTTCTGTGCGATCGTTAGCAAACACTGTAGTGTAAGAGGAATAAAACACCATGGGACATGCTGTTATAGGAAAACAATCGACGCTGTAACTCTCAGCTTCATCTCAGCACTGACTCGTTGATTATTTTTCCTTGAACAGCTCCCTCACGAGTGTTTTATTCCTTACATATCTTACAGAGTAACATGGAACAATCCTATAAGACGGCTATGATCTCACAGTATAAAGCAGCTTTAGAAGTCCAAACCTGACATCAAGCGGGTTCCTGATGGAATGATATTAAAGCGTTTTTAAAAGAGAAATCGTGCAAAAACTCGACGCCTCGTTGCACCAACGAGGAAATAAATTAGCTCAAAATACTGCCTAAATCCCCTTAGATAGTCACCATTGAAGGCATCCACACTTACACGTCCATTGATCGTCTTTCTTGCTGAACCCTTCGAGATTCTACAGTATATACAGGAATCTATACCAAGTATTTCTCGATCAGAAACCGTTCCAGTTAGAACTCTTAAAGAACCTTTGAAGAACCCCCCCCCCCCCAACTCTTTTTCTAAGCGCGTATGTAGTGCTTTAAGATAGATAGAGCGTAGCAGAGCCATTTGGGATTCAGGCCTTGTTTCCCCCATTTTAAGCATCCCCTAATGTTTTAAACGTTCTAACAGGATTTAGATCGTCCTCTTCACAGTTTGACAGGCGCACAAAGAGCCTCGACTGGAAGGAGTGTAAATTAAAATTCCGCAAGAGAACATGATTATTTTTTCCCCTCCATTGATCGGCGCGCGCATTGTTGTGGGCATTAAGGCTTGATTAGTGCTGACACGATGGCCGGGCCCTGAAAACAAAGCCGTGCGCTGTGCATATTAAATGCAGTGCGCATATTAAATATAGCGCAGATCCTGAGGCAGGGATGAATACTGTTTTGTGTATATATATATATATATATATATATATATATATATATATATATATATATACACACACACACACACACACACACACACAGTATATTCATTTCATTTCACAGGCAGGAGATGGGAGACTGCATGTGCTCATGTTCATTAATTACATCAATGCACTGGGGCTGGATGTCTTTCTTGTATGGATGTGCTCACGTTCCTCTTCCATGCATTTGCAGTTTGATTTCAAGAATGAAGAGAGAAGAAAGGAGGGATGTATTACTGAACCTCTTAAACCTCACGCCCGCTTAGGAAAAGAAGGAAGGAAGGCTGATGAGATTTGTTAGTGGTGTTTGGGGAAAAGTGCACCGAAAAGTGCAATTGTTTCAGCTCTGTGTTCATCTTTTTTTCCTTTTGCTCTTTTGCTTGTTAGCTCCAGTGATTCTGCACTAGCAACCAAAAGCTTGAGATTTCAGATCCTAGCACAATCAGAGAGCCAAAACCAAACCTTTAACCCTCACGTAGATGGTGCCTCGGTGGATCCGGAACGTTCCCGAAAGGAACACAATCTGGAATGCCAAGCCAGTTCTAAGGGGGGGAAAAAAAAAAGGATTCCAGCTCTCAGAGTGTTTTATTGCTAAGGAATACAATTTTTATTTATTGAAGAATGTGTCATACTTTTTATCGGTACATTTAATGTTGTCGAAATTCTGCAAGACGAGTTACAGTTATCATGTACAGTATGGTGTAGAAGCTATAAAGAGCTATAAATGTTTTCTCTCTCTCTCTCTCTCTCTCTCTCTTGAAGTTAGGAAGACAAAAATGCAGCTCGTCATGGTACTGAAAATCTGAACCAAAAACCTACTGACTAAAACAAAAGGGCTGTCACTGGAGACTCCTTCCCTAAATCTTATATAAACACATCCTTCACTTCCATTTATGTATCCGTAATACCAATCCCCTTGATTAAGTTATATAGAAATGATAACACATTAGAATGAGTGCATTAATATAAAAAACATTGTACAAAAAGGGTACTACAGGTTCATCATATCTTAATAATAAATACATAGATGTATAAATTCTCCGCCCAAAAATTTTGAGCGAATAAACCAAGTGTCTGAACCCGGGCCTTTGAAAATGATCAGCTGAAACCATAGAAATAGAGCTCCAAAGTCGGCTAAACCGACCCGCAGCATCTTTCTCGGGGCACAGTGAGGAGCGATGATGGGTCTGTTTGAAAGCTACTGAAGAACTCTTTTTAGTATTATAAGCATGACCGTGTAACCGTATAATGTGTAATACATGTTGGTCGTTGCAATCCGGCGCTATTATGCTATCAGACACATCATGTGCACTTCAAGTGCTGACAATTTCATTACTGAGACAGGAATCTCGCAGGCTCTCCACAAAAGAATGCAGTCACATGCCCAGCGTGCTCTCTATATATTTTAGCCCTATGGGATGCACAGATTGGGACCTCTTGTGTTCAAATAGTGCAATTGCATTACATGCACAATTAACAGAAAGGGATTGTCACGCATTTCCACGATGCGCACTGTCACACTTTTTGCATGGTGATGCATAGTGTCACAGTATAACATTATACTCCTAATACACACCTGTGATGTGGCTTGCAGCTGGAACTACTAGCAACATCTTCTGACCAATCAGAATGAAGAATTCGGATATATAGTACTACACGGCGATAGTAGAGCAGCTCCTGTGCTTATATCATACTCAAGTATTTGTTTCTTCTCCTTCTTCAGGTCACAATGGAAAGTGATTGCACAAAAGCAGAAAAGCGTCCCCTGACCATCATTCCAACAGGGCGTATCTATCATCTCGCACTCTCTCTCTCATAGAGGGAAAGTCTGAACGTTTTTGGCCATATCTGGGCTCTTTTCTCACTCTGTGTCATTTTGAGGCCAGCTCTCCCTGGAGACTCTCGCTGCCTCCGGCCTGCCGGGTGTAACACATGAGCTCTGCCACGGCCCCTTATTTTAGAGCTGCAGTGCCACTCGCTTTTATGTAAATCATTTTAATAAATTTGCTCCAAAGTTGCTCTAAGGATTTCCACTGTCACTAGTGGAGGGTGACAGGGAAAGCGTGAATAATCCCTTTTGTTCAGCTACGGCTCAGTGTGAATCCTCCTCCATGTGTCTGTGTGTGTGAGAGTGAGAAAGAGAGAGAGAGAGAGAGAGAGAGAGAAAGAGAGAGAGCGCCTACATGCATGTTGTCATACTCTGCATTTAAGCAGACCATCTTGTCGACATAAATCTGCATGTTAACTAAAACGGGCAGCTTTTTTCCCTCTGATTAGTATAATTGGTGTCAACATTTAGAGGGGAAAATTGGGAGAATTACTCGCTTTGGCCTTGAGGCGGCCAATTTACTCCTTGCGCTAAAATGGAAACAAATCCTTTGCTAAACAGATTTTTCGGAAAACCGTTCCCTCATTTTTGTTTGGAGCTGAACGAGAGACGGATGATGCGGACAGACTGCTGAAAGCGTGTAATTAAATCCAGAAGCACGTGAAACGTTGTTAACAAAGCCGCCTGGCATCTGTAGAGTAAAAGGTGAGCCCTGTAATCACGTTAGAGGCGTTCGGAAAGAAAGAAACGGGCTATAGGATTAGTTAAAAATACGTCATTATTATATAATACACCGGTGAATGATGTGACACAAAAAGAGGAATCTTACACACGTCCAGATCCGGTATTTAGAATGAAAGCGACGTGTTAAAGAAAACGAACTAGCTAGACTTTAAATAACGTAAAGTATTAGGAGATGATGGACGGTCTGCGTTGAAGAGCGAAAGGAACATTGTCATACTGAAGCAGATTCTTTTTAGACCATTAGTCCAAGTAGGACAGCGTCCCAATCCACAGTGCACATCAGGACGTACGCAGAGGTCTGCCTCGAGCCTGGCGTCTGACTGGAGATGCTGTCCCATTTAGAAGAATGTTCCGGATTCTTCCATGAAGAGGTCTATCTGTGTCACGTACTGTAACCGCATACACACTCGTATGTGCGCAGGCATTCAACGTCCACCTGGAGCATCCCAAACGCTAAAATGCGAATACAGCCGACATTTTTCTTCCGTTTCACTTCAGGCATTTTGCTTTTAAAAGCCCCTTTTTTTTTCCAAGTCGCATGTCTACTCGAGAGCTTTAAATACGAGACGAAATAAACGGCACGCTGGTTTTCTTCACGGAACGTCCATCTATATTTTTATTATTTAAAAACAAATCAAAACAAACAAACAAAAAAAAAAAACGAAGAAAAATATATAATACAAGGACCTGTAGTGGTTTTAACTCTCGTTTCCTCAAAACCTATCTGACTACAATGCTGACTACTATTTCTGTAGTCCTCCCGAGTCAGTTTATTTGCTTAGAGAAGCCGTTAATAACGTTTAAAGTGTTTCGACGGGTATAATAATTATAAACATCTAAACGTTCCTTAGAAATAAACTCGCTATGAACTGAAATGACTAGAAATGAAC